>NC_048300.1:130885081-130910495 GCF_013100865.1 Trachemys scripta elegans | reverse complement strand
CGCACACCCCACTCTGCCCTCTCCCCCCATAAAAACACACCACTCTTCCCCCTCCCCCCGCGCGCACACCCTACTCTGCTCCCTCCCTCCGCACACACATCACACTCTGACCCCTCCCCCCACGCACACATACCACACTCTCTCCCCTTCCCCTTGCGCACATACTACACTCTGTCCGGTGTCTACTGCACACGCACAATCACCTGCACTCCCTGTCTTCTGCACAAACACATCCTGTAGATCCTTGGCCCTGCACACACACAAACACCTGCACTGTCTCTGCTCTGCCCGCACACACTCACACACGCGTTCCTTCTCCCTGGCATGCACCCGATCCCCTCTGCCCTGTGCCCACACACCCTGCATCCGCTCTCCCCTGCGCGGGCCCCCCTTCCCCTCCCCACACACACACACCCTGCATCCCCTCTGTCCTGCAGCCCCCTTTTTCCTGGAAAGGAGAAAATGATCCTTGTCGTTTTCCTGGAGAAGATGGAGATCTGCCTGGTTAAACCCCCTCTTACTGACGGGAAACCCGAACCCCTGTAATCTAGCTGCCTGCTCTTCCCAGCTAGATTACACTGAACGTAACAAAGGTGTCTGTTCTTTGGTCATTTTGAGTTCCGCCCAGGGAATGTGAGGGCCCGCTTTAAACTTGACATCGGAGCAGAAGTGTAACGCGTGCACGAAAGTCTGCAACGAAACTTTCTTCTCTGGAACTTTCATGGCCAAAAAAGGGGGGGGGGGGCTTTTTTCCGGCATTTCTGTGCGGCGATCGTTTTGAAATGCTCCTTACCCTCGGAGCTGAATGAGTTAACAAACAGACAAGAGCTATTTCCTTTAGCCCGCAGAGATCTCCAGACTTCTTTCCACCCGAGAACGCATTAACCAAAGCTAGCTAACCGCCCCAACGCTGAAGGACACGTGTCCCTGCCACTGCGACCAGTGCAGGGCGACACCCAGCATTCGCTGAACTTTGAGAGGGGTCCAATATCAGGACTAGCACCTCCCTTTCACAGCAAGTGCGTGCGCGGGGGGTGAGGTCAGGCGCCGCAGCCTGCCGCTGGAGACAGAGCGGAGATGGTATTTAAATGAACTGCTGATAAAGGCAGAAAATATTGTTGGTGGGTTTGATGAGGTGGCGCGGGGGGGAGCGCAGGGCCGTATTCTTTGAGGTGTCAATTTAAAGAAAAGAATCTTCCAAATGATGTGTCCCGTGCACATCCCGGAGGAGAGATCGATCTCGCTCTCTAATCTCCGTTTTAACTCTACTGGTGCTACCAGCTCGACATACAGCGTGGGGGCTAGGCGAAAGAGGGGATGTTGCTAATATAACAAACTAAGGAGTTCAGCTGCCCAAAGACCCCGTTGTAAATCCAGTTACTGAAACACCGAAGTGTTTGGACTCCCAGCGCCACTTCTTAAGCAGTCGCAGGGCACGGTGTTTCTAGAGCTGCTAAACTCAGTCTGCCGGCTTGTTCATAAGTTCTCTAGCTAATTTGTTAGACACGTTCAGTGGAATTAGTTAAAGAAATTCAACTTGAAGAACACATTGACCCAAACTTATTCCCTGGATTCTGTTTCACCCTTGCAAACCCCACACTCCAGGAGAAGCTTGGTACAGTATTTAGATCTTACGTGCTAGCGCTGAAAGAGACTAAGAGAAAACAACACTGGTCTCCCATTCTGCATTTTAATACTGAAATCTGGAAATGGAAATTGTTTGATGTATGAGGAGACGTTATCTAATTAGGGCGTAAGAAATTTAATCTTTCCAGCAGGCAGGTCATATAATTAATGTTAATTTAACGCTCAAATTCTCAGTCATTAATTTTTATTCTCTTAAATGTAGTTTGGCAGGGGCCCCTGATCCATGGCAATGGATTTTACTGGATGTAAGAGCACACTTGGTCTTTGGAGTGAATTATTGCAGACCTTCCTATCCCAATAACAAGATCACATCATGTATGCATTATTAAGCCATGTAATTGAATGGTCCATAGTTTGCATATCAGACTATTAAAATAATGTGTTTTGCTTTTCTTCCAACACGTAATGTTAAAGCCTTTGCGAATATTTGGTGATTCTGATAATTATCACCAAATTACTACAAATGTTCTCTTCATTAGCGTGATTTCTTTCAAGCATTTTTTAAAATGTGAATAATTCATTAAGTGATGGCTTGTAACGTTTTTTTTTTAAAAACATAACCACCACAAAGTCGAAAATGAGATAAAAATAACAATGGGACAAGAAGAGAACAATTCTCCTATGTGATTAGAACAGAAGACTTTTATTTTTGTTCTCTATATAACTGTAAAGTTTCACTTGGTCGAGAGCAAAAGTGCATGCAATCTAAAGAACTGTCTACTTCAGATGATGCAGAACAGATGAAGGAACGAAGTTGGAGATTTTCCCTTTACAGGGAATATATGGGTACAGAGCAGACAGATTGATTTGAAAAGATACTGACCTCTCTCCTTCAGCTGCAGTATAACTTGTCCTGGCAAAAAACAACTGAAAATTTCCCTCACCCCAGTTCACCAAGCTTCTGTGACGATCTCAGAAGTTGAATAATTCTCAATTAACTAAGTAACTAACTTTCTTCTTGCCATCTTGAGGCACACACTTAACTAAATCTTCAGCCTTGGAGACACTTCATTATTGCCTTCCCACTCCACACTGTTTTCAAAGTTCAATAGCAAGGCAACCAAAAACAACACTGCTGCAAAATAAAAGTCTCTTTTAAAATTAAAGAGCAGGTCATCTGCATCGAAGAAGTAAAGTTCTCCTCCCCCACCCCCGCTTAATTATTTAAATAAAAAGAAGCTCGCTTCAGGATCAGTGACACTGATGATTTGCAGGATGGGAAGCCGCTGCGATCGAATGAATAGGGGCTGTATCAGGTGTAATGTTCCTTTCTATGAATCTAACATTCTTCACCGTTGCACGTTTGTGCTCCACTGTCAGAAGCTATTGAATCCCAATAGGACTTGCAGTGACCATGATTTCTGCTTTTTACTAAAGCATGAGAAACCGATATGGTGAATAAAGCAGAAATAAGGAGTTGCTTTGCTTGTGGGCGCAGACTACAACAGCCTGTTTGCCTGCTCATGACCTAGCTGTGTAACCAAGGTATCTCCCTTTCTGCTTCTACCTAGCAGTGCGCCCTCACTTCCAGCCTTTGAGCACTAGGCTAGTACCCAGGGAGGGCCTGGGATACAGGGTGGGGGTGCGCTTTTATTTTGGTTGGGGGTGGTGAGCGCTGTTCACTGGGGCTGGCGAGAATGGAGGGAGCCGAACTATGCTGCTCTGTGTGGGCTTTTTTTCCCCTCCTCACTATAGCAACCAACGGCAGCCCGGCAAAAATGCGCCCTCTGTGGACAATGGCCCGGCCTCCTTGTTTGCCTCCCTCTTCTTCCTCCTCTTCGAAGCCCGGCCAAAGAAACTTTCTAACCGTTCAGCTGCCTCCGCCAAGGGAGGAAACTCAACGCCCGGCTTCTCCCTGCAGCACATGCTAAGCTGCAGCGGCAACTCTCTGCGCACAGGCCGGCCCCAACTCTGTTGCGCGCACCCACCGCTTGCGAGGGTCGCCGCTTCTAGCCTTGCCTTACAGAGAGTATAAGACGCACCGAAAAACATTGCGGGCTGGGGGATAGGGGGAATCTTGCCTCTATCTTACTAAAGAAAATAATAGGTGGAAAACACTAAGCTGGTTTCCCTTCTGAAACAAGCGGCCCCAATCCTACTCCCATTTCGAGAGGAGCAGGATCGGGCCCATTGTCAACAACTGGGAGCTCTTCAAAGGCCAATGAAGTTCCGAGCCAAGACTGGAAAATGCCGTCTATTCATTCTTCCTCTGCTAGCCCACAGCAATAATGGGACCGGGCCTGTGAAATCTGTAGCGTCAAGTTTTCATCCTTTGCATTTGGCTGCGGGTTATAATATAAAACTCCCTGGGCAGGGCTAAGGGGTCAATACTGGGCTGATTCTATGGCAAGATTTCTTTCTCCCCCCCAGATATTCCCACGGGCAACCTCAGAGACCGTTTCTTCCTCCATTTCAACTTTTGATTATGGCTAAAGCTTTGTGGCATGCATTATTGCCATCACCTGCAGCAACTGAGGTCTAGAAGTGCAGGGCATGCTCAGGGTTTCAAGACTGATTAGATTTTTCTATTGTAAGCATATGCACCACAAATAGTCAACTCCGGCTTCTTTTCCACCCTGTGAAAGTTAACATGGCCTGAGAGATCACTTCACCAATGTATTTCAGAATAGAAGCTTTACTTGTGTTCCTCTTTTCCTTAAAAACATACCGAAAATGCAACTTATGTAAGAAAACATAATTTCCCTGAGTTAAGTAGAATAATAATATATTTGGGCTCTTCCTAGTGTATGTATTCTGCTTAATTGTATTTGATCATTGGGGGGAGGGGAGGAACTACAGTATTTTATTTGTCAGTGAAGCAGACTGTTTCCCCCCTGTAAATCTCCAGTTTAGTTTCTGAAAGATCTCAATTGAAAACACTTTAATATATCAAAGGTGTTTGAGCCCCTCCTGTCTGCTACCAATTCACCTGTTTTAATGTTAAAAGAACCCCCCTTTAAGTTGCGTTGTTGGGAGGTCATTTAATAGCAAGCCTTCTGAAAAGTAAATTGCATGAAGGCAAACTCTGCCAATCGCATCTTGTTCTAGCTCTAAGACTTCAATATAAACAAGCTGTATTAACTCCAAGTAGAATTTATCTCACAGACTGATGGAATTTGTCCTTTTTGCTTCTTTTCCCCTCCAGGCCTCATATTCACCACTCCAAATTTAGCAGCGTTCCTTTGATAAATTACTCAAAGTAATCCCTGCAACAGCTAAGCTTGACTGGTTGACGTTGTGTTAGAAGTCTTCATAGCGGTATCTGTCTATAAAATATTCACTTGCGGACTACAAAGGGTGGATCATTTTTAATGACAAAGATTCAGAACTGGAGGATGAAGGGAAAAGATTAATATCCGGGAATTCAAATTATTTAATTTCAAATACTGAACTTAGAACATTACATCCTACTAGTTTAAACAGTGATGCAGATAAAACAGAATAGCCACATATGAATGAAGTGGCCAGAAGAATAGAGTTGCAGAGAATGTTGGAAATGAACACTAATACAAACTTTTCAGAAACTTTTTTATCATTATTATTCTATATCTTTCTATCTTCTAGGCGAATCGATATCCTAGCAGGAAAAAATATATTCTTTTGTCTGATGCAGCTAGGTGGAGAAATCAATTTAAACTATGGGTTTTAATTTCAGTGGGTAATGTGATCCTGTGCAATCAAAGTTATCAGTTTCTGTCCATTTTGTTTAGATATCCTAGTTAAATATGTTTGTTATACCTACCCTGAGGAAAAGCAACTTGAAAGTGTAGCTTTTGAGTCATCTTATAAATACATCCCTGAGGCTGCAGTTCTTGCAGCTTTAAGGCAGTTTTCATTAAAGCAGCCAGCTGCCTCTTTGTGTAGATTGGATTTTTTTAAAGCAATCACTTGTGAAGCCTCGGCCTCAGTTTTGTCCCTCTGAAGGCCCTTAAAGTTGAAGTTCCATTCATGTGTTGGGTCTCTCCACGAGATCAGGCTCCTTCGAGCCACATTGGGAAGAGCTACAGAAAGCGCAGGATTGAATAGTTCATACAGAAAGGTTAAAAAGGGAACAAGAGATCAAAACAGTCGCATCTCACAATAGTTACATTAAATGCGTCCTAGTAATGTGCCCAAATCTCACAACTTGGCCTTTAAATGGAGCAGCAGGCTCGGTTGCATGGATCTGTGTTTATTGCACCAAAAAAACTATATTAGCAAATCGCAGAGTGCATTTCTTCTTCTTGATGATTTCACCCTAAAACTAGCTATAAATGAGAAAAAATCGAAGTTTGGAAGAGGTTTTTTTTTTTTTCTTTAGCTGCGTGAGTCGATTTCGAGCCAGAGTGTACAGTTTAAAATAGGCTTTTCGCCTCTAAATAAAGGAACTTTTTTTAAAAAAAGAGCACTCTTAAAACCCTGAGCATTAAGGGGTCGTTAGAAATAAAATCTTGTTAGAAAAGATCAGGGTTTGTATTTTGACCGAGTAGATGTAGCTTTCTCTCCGCAAGGCTTGGATTTGCTAAGAGTGTAAGCGTTAAGACAGCTCAACGTTTTGCAAGTAAAAGGATGATTCAACAATCCAAGATATTTAACAATAAAGGGCTAGAGTCCACAAACTATATCCAGAGGAAATGCGGTAGCTCGCCTTGGATTTTAAACGTCCCAGCAGGATCAATACTTTGAACCCACCACCGTTCCTTATGCAATGTACCTTGCGAGTGTGCAGCAGCTCACCTCCCATACAGGGGAAAGCTCCGGTTAAGATGAGCCTATATGTGTTTTATAGAGAATATTCTCGGGTAGCTGTACTGGAATGAAGGAGATATCAAGGAGGCCTGTCAGTTCAAAGCTTTTTAGGGTTGTTTGAAAATCCTCTTCACGTCAAAGTAAGCAGCCCTAGTATTTGAACAGCTGCTTTGAACAGTGAAAAGGGCTGAGCTGAATCAAAACACTGCAGTGTCTGCCCAAGACACTGCATCACCTTCAACCTGCTTTTATACGGGCAGAGAAAGGAAATAAAGGCTCCAGAGCCCTCTAATCCAGCAGGGTCAGTTACCAAAGAAAGGGGACACATGACTGTCTCTTTCACATCCCGAGCTCCTTGGACCTAAACCAGCCCCAGTTTGGGGGCTCAAACTGAAATCAGCACCAGTCACACAGGAACCACAGAGGAGCAGACAATCAAGAGCTCTCCCCGCTCATGAGCTCTCCGATTGCGGTTTCCTCCACAGGGGGAGCTGGGAGTTAAGGATGCTTAAGAAACAGTATTAATGACAAGGATAACAATGATGATGATGATGGGGACGAGGAGGCGGAGTTTGCATCGCCTCTGAATTCACCGTTCGCACTCTGCGCTCTTTCCAGCTGTGAACGTATAGATGTTAATGTCACTGGGGGAGGGGGAGCAGTAGGGAGAAAGGGGTTTTTACACCGTGTTCATACTTTTGCAATTGTGTGATTGCCAGGAGCCTTTGATAGCTGCCGGTGATTTATTAGGGGTATTAAACACGCGGAACAGCGATTGTATACGTCGACCCTGGCTCTTAGTCTGTGCATAACTGGAGGGGAGGGGGAGAGCGAGAGAGACGCAGGGAACTTTTAAGTTGCATAAGGCTGATTTCAGATTGCTTCACCGTATACAGAAATTCTAATGTCTGGTGCCTGCTCTCTGCTCAGTGTCTTGTGTGTTTTGTCCAGTTGAGAGGTAAGTTTCGCCAGATAGAAATATTAGTTGGGGATAAATATGTGAGATACACCTGCCTTAGGTTATGGCAGAAGTGACTTTCTCGTTGACTTTCTAAGGATAACACTTGTAACCACCCCGAGGCACATAAATACGCTTTAAAAACTGGACTTGCAAATAAGCCATTCTGTAGCCTGGGTCCTGAAGTACTTTCATTCGGTATTTGAAGAAAAGCCAGTTCAAATTCAGCCTTGAAAAAGGATTTCCGCCCAATAGTAAATAAGACCAGTGCTTTTCTCCTGGTGTATGCTATGCTGTGGTTCTATTAAGGCGCTGTTGGTTGTTTTAGTGGAAGTTTGTTGTAGGTTTTGCTTGTTTTTATTTCCACGCAATGGACTATACCTGATTTGGACAAACTGCACGAGCATTTCAGCATCAAACTGTAAATGTCCTTAAAACATGACCAAAAATATGATTTCTATCGTGGAAACAATTCAGAGACATAAAGTATAAACTGACTTTTCATGGATACCTGCAGAACAGACAGCATTGCTCTTTGCTTGTCTTCCTCACACCACAGGAGAGGAAAAATTTCGAGCAGAATCTCCCCTTCCTTGCTGCTTAAATGATTTTCACACGGGCCAAGTTGACTCCTGGTTGAATAATTTCTTAATATGCTGTTAAACTAACTACGGAAACAAGGGCCCCCGCAAGAGTATCTTGCGAACACTAAATAACCTGTTTATGCTGTCTCTCTGTATATGTTTGTGTGCACCAGCCCGTCCACACACTCACACAGAGGACCATTTCCAGCCAAACAGTCTTTCAAGGTCTGTATGTTAAGTATGGTGATTTATAAACAACTCTCAGAAGAAAGCTGGTTCTTGTTAGTAATAAATTCTCCAGTCTGCCCTATTGTACTATTTTGATTAAGATACTTTGAGTCTACAGCGCAACCCCCTTCACCCAGTAGTTTATTTTCAAGATAAAGCTTTGGTTACCACTTAAAAATGGGAAACGAACTCTTTACCATGGCTAACCCGAGTACCGCTCATTCCTAAGAGATCCGCATCCAGTTCCACAATGTCCTTCTTTCCTGTTAGGGCAGCAACTTGTTTATCTTTTTGTTAGCGCGCAGAAAACGGAGTCGCTGAAGCTGATCTGTGAATATTCCTGCCCCCCAGTGCCTGGGGAAGCCTAACACTGCCGGACTGCCGTGGTTTTGTGATTTGCAAGGCATTAAGCCCTGAAATTCTTTGCTGGGTGTTTTGTCCCGGATAGCACCTGCTGCTGGGGCAGTTTGGGAATTGCCAGAACCTCTTGTCCTCCCCAGAATGCAGCAGCACCCGTCATCACCCTCTTGCATTGTGGCCCGGGAGCAGCGAGTTTCCCCCGGGCTTCTGGGTGTAAAGACTATAGCGGAATCGCATTCGCCCATCCGCTCGGATCTTTCCAACCCATCCCTATATCTACAAACCAGCAGGCTCTGGTTCTTTTTTAAAGTGTCCCTAACAAAGTTGCATTTTTAAAAAAATCGTAAGGAGTCGGCGCGTGGATGGAAGGGGGGAGGGGAGGAAATGCACCACGAGTCAACAGAGCAGCATTGATGAAGCGCTAGTGTGACTTACAGAGCGAACAAATTACTGTGGTAAAGTGATCTCACTCTTGTACCAGTGCCATCCTTGCAATCCAGCCCGTGCTTAAAGATATTCCAGTCAACAGCTCGCGCTCTGCGCAGCGTGTGCGTGCACAAAAGCAAACAGCGTTTAAAGCATGCAACGAGCCAGCCAGGTTTGCAATGATGCAAGCAACAGGAGAACAACATGCATCTCCTCCAGGACTTGCATTGTGTATGGCCAGAGTAGAGTGTACTTGCTTCTCCTGTGTTCAGAGGGTTTAGCAGGGTCCGTGCTCTGAGAATCATCCCCTCCCCCGCATCTCCCCCTTTCTTCCCCCGTCCATGTGGTTGCAAGCGGCCAAGCTCCTTTTCCCCCCTTAGAGTTTGGTTACAAAAAGGGAGCGAGCGGTTGTGGGGCGGGGTGTCGGCGCCGCGGCTGGGGCCAATCGGTGGTTCCCCCGGAGCCGGTTGCTAGAGGTCTCCACGTAAATCAAAGCGGTGGGAGCCAATGGGTGGGCGCGGGAGGGAGGAGCCGGGACGCGTGCCTTTGCAGTGGGCTCTGCCAAGAGGACTTGGGGGGGAGCGAAAGGAGAGAGGAGCCCGAGGCGAAAAAGTAGCTGTCAAATGCGCGGCTCCTTTAACCAGAGCGATCAGTCCGGCTCGGAGAGTCATGGCGACCACAGCGTCTAACCACTACAGCCTGCTCACCTCCAGCTCTTCCATGGTGCATGCGGAGCCGCCGGGGAGCATGCAGCCGGGCGCCGGCTACAGGGATGCACAGACGCTGGTGCAGCCGGACTACACGCTGCAGAGCAACGGGCACCCGCTCAGCCACGCTCACCAGTGGATCACGGCGCTGTCCCACGGTGGGGGAGGCGGCGGCGGCGGGGACTCGCCCTGGTCCACCAGCCCCCTGGGCCAGCAGGACATCAAGCCCTCGGTGGTGCAGGCCGGGGGTCGGGGGGACGAGCTGCAGCAGCACCAGCAGCAGCAGCAGCACCAGCAGCAGCAGGGGAGACCGCCCCACCTGGTGCACCACGCCGGCAGCCACCACGCCGCCGCCGGGGCATGGAGGACGGGCGCCTCGGCTCACCTGCCGCCCAGCATGGCCTCCTCCAACGGGGGGCAAGCGGGGCTGCTCTACTCCCAGCCGCCGGGCTTCACGGTCAACGGGATGCTGAGCTCCGGCCAGCCGGGCTTGCACCACCACGGCCTGAGGGATGCCCACGATGAGCAGCAGCAGCAGCAGCACCACGGCGGAGAGCACCCCGGGGGGCACCCGCAGCAGCACCCTCCGCACCAGCAGCAGCAGCACCCCGGGGGCGGCGGCGGGGGCCACCACGACCCCCACTCGGACGAGGACACGCCGACCTCGGACGACCTGGAGCAGTTCGCCAAGCAGTTCAAGCAGCGCCGGATCAAACTGGGATTTACCCAAGCGGACGTGGGCTTGGCCCTGGGCACCCTGTACGGGAACGTCTTCTCGCAGACCACCATCTGCAGGTTCGAGGCCCTGCAGCTGAGCTTCAAGAACATGTGCAAGCTGAAGCCTTTGTTGAACAAGTGGTTGGAGGAGGCGGACTCGTCTTCGGGCAGCCCCACCAGCATAGACAAGATCGCAGCTCAGGGGCGCAAGAGGAAAAAGCGCACCTCCATCGAGGTGAGCGTCAAGGGCGCCCTGGAGAGCCACTTCCTCAAGTGCCCCAAGCCCTCTGCCCAGGAGATCACCTCGCTGGCGGACAGCCTACAGCTGGAGAAAGAGGTGGTGCGAGTGTGGTTTTGTAACAGGAGACAGAAAGAAAAACGCATGACTCCCCCGGGAGGGACTCTGCCCGGAGCCGAGGATGTATATGGGGCAAGTAGGGACACTCCACCGCACCACGGGGTGCAGACGCCTGTGCAGTGAACTCACATGGGGGTTGGCGGGGGGGGAAACCCCTCCAACTTTTGATTGTTCTTTTTTTTTATTTTTATTTTTTTTTTAACGTTTTCTCCTATCTTAAAAACAGAACAAAAAAAAACTGCACTGGACTATCCCATAAACGGTAGCAGGTGAAATGATGTGTTTTGATCTTTACAGGCGAGTGCCCATGCAATGGAGTGGAGTGAGTATCACACACAAACAGACACGAGACAGACAGATACACGCACAGTGTCAGGCACTGAGAGAAATCTTTCACAAAAACTAAATTAATTACGAAAAAAGAATGGAATCGACTCTGAGCCCCGCTAAACACAAAGGCAGCTTTAATCTTGGAATGATGCTCAGTCTAGGCACATGCTGCTGTGTTTATTTGACGTGGCTCCCCATTAGGAATAAAAAAATGAATCCCTTTTGATGTAGACAGTATTTAACCGTTTGAATTTGCACTGCAAGAAAATTGAAGTTTACATTAACAAATACATTTTTTCTTACCTTGATTTTGCAAATGACTTGCATTTCCCACGGTGAGCGTTAGGCAACCATTGACCAGTCTACAAAATGTTACTGTGTTATAGCCCTTGCTTTCTTTATGTGTATATGTGAACTTTTGTTATAAACAAGTCTTCTTACATATGTGTAATGTTTATTTTCTCCTTTTACCATAGCAAATATATATAAACACAAACAACTTCCACTTTCAAGAGAACTGACTCTCACAAACGCTTAAGACGTGCCTTCAGAGGCAAGAGTCCAGTTTGGAAGAGAATAATGAAAACCAATGACGTAAACTTCATTTTCAGGCAGTGTTTTGGGGTTGGGGACAGTAAAAGAAAAAATGAATAGTGACTGATTGCTTCATTTTAGGGAGGAAGGCCCGTTGTGAAAGCGCTCGGAGGAAATGTTGTGGAGGTTAAATGTGTGTCCAGAGTTTTCTAACAGAAAGAAAGTGACACTTTGAAGAGAACCTGGGGGATGGGGGAAGATTTAACTTCAGACACCCCATATGTAAAGTTCTCTGTGTGCTTTTAGTATTCCTAAATACATCGCACTGGAGTAGATGTGCTGATGTCAGCCTCTAAACTTTGTTTTATTGAGCAGTTTCAACAAAAAGATATAAACAGAAAGAACGGAGAACTTGCATATATATGCGTAACACATAACACACGGTTCTGTCTGCATGTCTAGTGCATTTATTGTTGCTTTACTTTCCATATTTATTTTTCCGCTCATATATAACAATCCCACGCCCTTTGCTCAACTCGCTGCTCCATTCATTGCACGAAAGGACTAGTTTAAGTTGGGCAGCCTTATCTTTTTCACTAGGGGGAACAAATGGATTGGGAAAATGCGATTTTTAATTCCTCTTTTATCCCTTCGTTGATAGCTTTAAAGTGCATTTCTTGACATTAGTTTGACGGGAAACGGTTAACTTTCCAAAAACACAAACACAAAAGGCTATGGAGAGGAAGAAAACTTGAAACAGTGGCTATGTATGAGATGGGGGGACTTTAAACTGCTAGCTACAAATTCACAAATGAACTATCTAATCAGCACAAAAGGGCGCTGTCATAGGGAAAAAAAGCTTTTTCATAATATGAAAAGTTTGCTTAGTTGAATGTTTGGCAATTATGGAGAAAAAAATGTGAAACATTCCCTCGATGAACTATCAGCTCAACAGTGAATTCAGTGGGTAGGGCTTTAGAATATGTTTCTCATTGTCTCTTTAAGCGCCTGTCACATCTGGTTGTCTCTTTTATTTTCTTGGTGAGCAAATGGCGAGTTCTATTTGGCATATTTATTTGTCTTTATTCTGTTTTTTCCAACGATTGTCATAATGATACAGGCACTGAGCTTTTTTTGGGTGTATTCAGCTGCTTGCTATTTAGAGTGCTGAGGACTAGCTCCCAGTGAAATGATTCAGATCAGGGCAGATCCAGTGGTAAAGGGAGGAAATGAACTTTCAGACACATTAATATGTGGGTAAGGTCAGAAAAACAGAGTTCAGAGGATGTTTGTGAAAAAGCCTCTAACTCTAAATAGGTTTACTTAAAATAATAATAATAATAAGTTACCACGCAAACCTTACCACTATGTATATATGTTTAATATTTGTCCTTTGAAATGCAGAAATAGTTTAAATGTTTTCTTTGTCTATTTTTCTTTGTTTCTTTTTTTTTAAATGCTACCCAGGGAAATATTTTCATATCATTTTTTAAGTGGCCTGCCTCAATGTATATTTATTTCTTTTAAAGCAAACAGGTTCTGGAAACTGTTTTTCTGTAGCTTTAAATTAGTAGGTAAACAAAATCTATATGGGATGTAATTTTTTTAATTATTATTTTGTTTCCGTCTCTAAAAATACTTTGTTTTGGTACATTTGGATGTGCTTGTGGGGAAAAATAAAAACGCAGAGATCCTTATATATTTATGTTAAAGTAATATTTTATTATCTACATAAAACAGAAATGCACAATACCTTCATAGTTTGTTCTACTTATTGAAATATTTGTAATTTGTTTTTAAAGATAGCACTGATTTGCATAGCTCTTAAAATCTGGAGGGGAGGCGAACACCCTAGTACCTATACTGAGTTGTACTTCCTTTGTACTTAATGGGATTTTGGAGTATATCGACAGGTCCCCCGTTTATAACATCCAGAGTCTTTTAGCTTAGCACACGAGGCCGTTTTCATTTTGTCTTACCAAATCTAACTGCGGCAGTACATTTTTAAGCATTGAATCCCATGCTTGTAGGAGTGTCCTTCCTTTGATGCTTCTCTAAAGAGCTCTGCTTTCGAAGCTAGTAGTCCCGTTCTCGTTGAAAGCATGGGGGAGAGTGGCGAATATTTACTCCTCTCTAGTCAGCTCTTAATTTAAGAGCAAAGGCGGAGCTTAATTATAAGGAGTCTTGTTAAAAACAACTAGATTTAAAGAAAAGAGCTGTCCAGTGACTTCCGGGGGAATGCACACGCCTAGAACTCCGTGTTGTCTGGGTTGGGAAAACGAGTTGAATTTTGAATCGATTTAGCAAGCGGAGTGTTAGCTGGTTCCAGTGGCCCTGAAGTGAGTATAAAGGAACAATGCTGTATAAAAAAGTAACAAGTAGTCTAGTAATGGCGATGGCGGGCGCGGGGGGATGGGAAGCGGTTAGCTACAGCTGCACTGTTTGTGACAAATTGGTCACTTTCAAGTGAAAGAGCTCCATGTTAAAGGAGCTCCTTTTGGAGCCTAGCTTACTGGTGGGCGAAATCAAACTGAGCACTGTTAACACGTGCTCATGTGTTAAAATCCTTTTTGGTTTGCTCGGTTTAATAAATACAATATCCCTCTTTTAACGCTAGTTTCTAGGCGTGTTAGATTTCATCATCTTTTCTAACTCCTACACTCGTCCCAAACAGATTCGGCTAAATGATCTTATCCGTAGCTCGGGAGCGTGGTGTTTTGTGGTCGCAGATATGCTGATGGGTAAAGTGTTTAAGCTGGGTATAGATTTAAAGTCCTAGGTCAATATTCCAGAGAACTGTCTGCAGAAAACGAGCAGCATCTGCCCTCTGCAGGACATTTCGGTGGACTTGGAGGAAATATTTGCTTCTGACAACAGGGCCTTGTTAACTCGAAACAATCACGTGGCAGCTGGACAAGATGTGACTTGGATGGATACCTGCCTTGCATATCTGAGCAACAGTCTGCCTCCGACTCCAGCCCCTTCACCTCTAGTTTGAGCAGCTCCAGGTTAACCGGAGTTTGATATTGGAACTGTTTTTTAAACACAGAATAGAGTACTACTGGAAGGAGATGAGCATCTTTCCAAAGACTTTTCCCCCTCTAGCCACAATGAACAAGCTTTTACCACCACCCCCTAAAGAAAAACCCAACGCCAGTCAGCCCAACTAGGAACTTTGGATCATTATTTTGCTATTGGTAAATTAAACAAAAATTACAAAGAAACAATTACTAGGGCTGCAGAATTTTCTGCAGGTTAGAGGGAGAGGAAATATAGCACCTTAACACTATGTGCGGTTTAGAGCTGGGTTGAAGCACCTATTTCTATCAGAGACCCTGCTTTATAGATCAGATGTCAACAACAAGATGCTATTTCCTCTGCTCACTCCCTCTAAAGGAGGCCGAAGCCTGCAGGCAGAATTAGATTTTTTTATTATTATAAAGGTCTTTTCTTTTCCGTTTCTATTAAGGCACCGGTAGCTGAGAAGCAGCCAATATTGAGCAGCAACACCAAATATTTTGTTGCAACCCAGACCTCGAGGAGTAAGTTTCACTTCTGCGAGGAGAATGGCTTGGCTCTCATTTCATTCCTCGATCTTCTGGTTTGTGTGGGGGCTTTAGAAATCTAGCCTGAGTCCTAGGCACTAACTGAAGAAAGGGGTCGAGGGGAAGAATTGTGGTAGTTGTAGAGAAAAAGAACGAGAAAAAGTGTCCAATATTTAGCGAATTGGCTGCAGAAGCCTTGGTGGAATGCAGGGCAGGGGCTTGGTATATATATGATAAGGACCAGCTATTGCAGAACTTGCTCATGAATTTATTTTTCACAAAGAGATCTATAGACAGACTTTAAAAAAAAACAAACCCTGTATTCAGTTGAGTTTTATTTTAAAAATAAAACAGAAAAAGGAGCTATAGTACGGTTGTTGGAGATCTTGTAGACTAGCACAATTTTTGCGGCCCAAACCCAATAGAATAGGAACCTGCAGAAAAGCTAGATTTTAAAAGGGGGAGTTTATTCCCTGCTTGTTATCCTGGTGTTTAAGAAAATCAAAAGCTTGTTTGCTCTGCCGAAATCTTATTATTTTTTTTAAGTTGCAGTTTTATGTTTACGTTTTGTTTGCCCCATGTGACAAGTGAATATGTAAATTACACTGATTTAAAATGAGTTATACATCTACAAGGCCATATGCACGTGCGAGCAAACCAGTGTCTAACTATGTCCATATGTGGTTCTGTACACACGAATTTATGTTAGCACTGTTGTTTCTTCTTTCTCCTCCAGATTCGCTTTAACAGCGACAAAGTTCACTTTCTTTGAATTAACTCTGTCATTTATTTTAAACAGCTGTAAACTCCAAAACAAAGAAACCCCCAACAAAAATTCAGTCGCAGCCTGTGTCGCTTTGTTTCTTTCCTGTCCATGGCGTTTTTGCTTTTGATATAATTAAAATGGGTTATTTGTAAATCAAGGACAGATCCTCTACAGAGAGACCAATTAACTGAGGAGCAGAAATCCACCTATTTCTTAAAGTTTATTCCACCCACGTCTTTCGGAGCTTTTATAGCTCTTTGTTCTGATGTTAAAGAAAAACGTGCATATTCCATTCTAGTAGGGAGAGAAAATTATCTTTATACAGCTGCCCATTATGGTGAGCCCGTCTTGAGAGCAGAATGAACTGTATGTGTAAAATATGGAAGTTAGCGCATTAAAAAGTACCCAAATAAATACCCCCCAAAAGAGCCAGATGTCACAGATCTTTTTACCATAGAAAGAAGGGGGAGTCGTAAGTGCCCATTGGCAGCCGACTCTCTGAATAATATGTTGGTTAGGGGGGATGTAGTTGGTGAACTGAGATCTTACGGCAAATATTTTAAATGAAAATCAACTGTAGTTTATAAACAAATCTCCGCTCCCTTTTATAATACGGATCTCCCCCCGCCCTTTTAAAAGAGATGGGCTCCTTTCAAGCATTGGGATGCAGTGGTATTCTGGAAAGGAGGAACAGTTGCCTACAATTTTCTTAACGGATATTTTTAAATGACCGTGTTTTAATTCGTAGGCAGTTTTATGTTCCCTAGGAAATAGCTGCTCATCAAAAGCGCTATTTTGGGGGACACACCCCTCTTAAGTGTTCGGTTACATTGTTTTGGAAGAAAACACCTTTTTCTTGAAAAAGTTCCTTTTTTAATCTGTAAACGGAAAAGCAAAATCCTACAAAGTTCTATTCAATAACTTGAAAGTGTGAGTATTTGTACCATTGCCTCCCTAGAATACAGTCGTCTCTACAGCATGTTCCAAATGTATGAAACAACAACAATCAAATTACAGCTCAGCGGCATTCAGCCTAGCAGTTGATGCACTTTGTTGTACTTTGAAGAGCAGGTTGGGGGGTGGGAGGGAGTGTAATCGTAGTTTCGAAAGCATTAAGATTAAGAGAAAAGCACAACTTCTTCCCAATGTATGCCTCTAATTAAAAAAGTTACCATAGCTGTAAAACTAGTCTAAATTGTTTTGCGTGGATTTTCATAAAATAGGTTAACCTAAGTTAAAAGTCCTTTTTCGACAGTAACAAAGTCCTAACTGCAAAATTCATAAAGATAAACATCAAAGTCTATTAACCCTTGTCTTATAAACGCCCAGTTGTGCTCAGCTTTCATACAGCGCTTCAAACACTGGGGGATTAGATATGCCTTATGCAGCCCATAAAGTTGAGCCTATATCACACCTTGGAAACCCATCGGAGATGTTGTGCCTCCAGATTTGCAGAAGTCTCTCGATAGCAACGGATTTTCGCTAGCAATATTATGGCACAGGCTAGTTCCGTTCCCCCTTTTGGGGGTGGGGGGTAAAATCCAGTACATACAGGGACAAAAATGTAGAATTCTG
Organism: Trachemys scripta elegans; assembly: GCF_013100865.1. Taxonomy (NCBI): domain Eukaryota; kingdom Metazoa; phylum Chordata; order Testudines; family Emydidae; genus Trachemys; species Trachemys scripta. The sequence continues at coordinate 130,893,032 of NC_048300.1, read as the reverse complement.
CGGGCTAAACGGAATGCGGATGGAGACAGTTTTGCAGTGTGCTGCCCAAAGGAGCAAGATCTCCTAAAATCCCTGTTGGGGGAAATATGTACCCTTTGTTCAAAATAAACTACGGGGAGCGGAAAGGTGATCGCAGTTATTAGGCGCTTTGGAGCAGCCATCGCTGCTGACTTTAAACCCCGAACAAAACAGCGCTAAATACACAATGGGATGCTACTGATCTTTTCTGCTAGGTGTGACAAAGAGCTTTTAAGCAGGATGCAAACAACAGTAGCTAACAGCGGCCCACACACCAGACCGGGAAAGGATAATCAAATATAAAAATCAATTTACAAATGGAAAACACGCTAAAATAGACCCCTTTCACAACTCAAACGTAGGACCCGGACTCAGCTCGGCCAGCTAAATTTGACCTTATTCTTCATGAAACCTAAAGGGGGAAGGAAAATGTCCTTACTGTGCGACGCTGGTTTGGGTCTGCAGCACCCTATTCCTGATACGCTGGCAAATAATCAGGCGAATACAAAATGAAGTTAGACTAAAATATGATGCATGCAATTTGTCTGCTCTACAAGTCTCAGCTAAGACTCTGCTGTGTCCCCCAAGGATTTTAGGGGCATAACTGACCGTTAGAATAGCAGAATTTAACAAAAGCAACTGCATCTTATCCCCACTGGTGTTTGCGAGATTTATTATCAGCATTGTAGGTGGGTTTGAGTAATTTAGAGAGGTCACTGGCAAGAGGAGGTGGTCAGACAGCCCGTATGAATGGAACAACGACATTTAAAACAAATAAAAAAGCCGATCAGGACTCGGAGCGCATGAAAAGCATGCTAGGCCGTAGTTCTGCTGCCAGTGGCTTGCGGTAGAGATTTCTTGGCTAGTTCTAAGCAGTCCTGGCTTTTAGTGTTTAAGGGGAGAAACTCGGGCTGAGTCCAAGCTGCAAAACTGTTTGTAAGATTCCCTCTCTCCCGCACTCCAGAACTTGCAAGAGACTCATATGAAAGTTAGGGCTTGTCTTAGGCTGCCTGAGTCATTCATTAATTCTTTCCTTCCTTGGTTCATTCATGTCTACAGTCATTCATTGCCAAGTCCATGGAGGCATCAGCTCCTTGGTCAGTAGGGGAGACACACAAACAAGGATGGTGCTATTTATTTCCCTCTGCCTGTGGATTTCTAAGACATTCAAGCAGGCACAATCATTAAACTAATTTGTATTTGATTGTTTGGGCGGACGGGGGTTAGTTTTATTGCACTAAGCATTCAAGCACGCACGCATCGCTGATTACCAGTATACATTAAATAAAGTTGTTTGTACACATTGTCTTACCACATATAGGCAGTCTTATTATTCTAATTACTCTAATTAGTGCATTGAAATGTTTTCTACTTGATTTGAGGAGACAGTGATTAGTTCTGTTACTTCTTTTAACTCTTATTTCATGGAAAACTGTTGATGCATGTTCCAATTACTTTATTTTTCTCTTGAATATAGTGCGGGCGAAAAGTATAATGTACATTATCAACCTCGGTGGGTGGCAACTTTGATCTGTTCCCCCAACTTGAAAGAGCTTCCATTTTTTTTGGATGGATTTTTTTCTTTTTGCCCTAATCATACAGATATATTTTAAACGCTAGATTTCAAACTATCATCAATAATTCCTTGTAGCCCATACAGTGCAATGCGGGTTCCCTTTCCCTAGTGCTTTGGCGTATCATGGTCGTAGCATTTACTTTTAAAAAAGCTATCTTGAGTATATTTTCTGGAAATCCATTTCATAAGCTTTAAATTAATGTTACTATTAACTGATAAGATCAGTTCATCAAACACGTTACTTCGATAGGGAATTGTAATTAAACCTTTAATCCCGTTGGAGACTTTTTTTCTTTAAACAATATTTTTTTTTTTAAGAATGGAAGGGGTTCAAAGTTGAGCATCGCAAGTCCAGCAGGGGGATTAATTCGTTATCTAAATAACCATCTTGCCTATTGATCCAATATACTTTTTTGTTTTTACCTTTGGTGTTTATCTGCGAGGCATTGAAAACGAGGATATTACAAAGCGAGCAATTTGGATGCAACTCGCCTCCCTCTCCGTTTGCAGAAACAGAGACTGGCTACTTCGGAATAAGAAAAACGCCTCTTTTATTGGTGGGTTTCCCCTGCTGGCTGTGGTTTGGTACATATAAACAGGGGGAAATGGCCCGTAAATTCGTAGCCGTCCAGATGTGGAGGGAAATTGTGGCGTTACCTGGGGGACTATCCGGCCTAGCCTGTTTATATTTACACTCGGATTAGCCGGGCTCTGAAGCCCTGTCCATAACCCTTTCCCGAGTGCCCGGCCCTAAGAAACGCCGCACAAAGGGGGGAACCTCAAAGAGCCTTTTCCAAATGACCCTGCGGCTGCTGAGGTTCCTTAAAACCGCCGCCCCGCAGCCCTGCCCCCAAGCCGGTGGCGCGGGTGAAACCGACTCCTCTGCTGACTGTGCCGAGCACTGGGGGCAGGGCCTGGGGGTGAGCGGGTGTCCGCCTTTGTACGGGGCTGCCGCGGGAAGCTCCGGGTGGGGCTGGAGAGTCCAGAGCCCCGAGCGGACCCGGCTGCTCCGGCGCCCTCCCAAAGCCTGGCTGCTCGGCTCTTTAGCCCAGGCGATGCCGCTCCGGGCAGCCAGCACCCCCCTCACGCACACACTCCCCCCGTCGGGAGCTTGCAAAGCTGCTTCGGGGGACTCGGCTGCTGGCAGGAGTATCCCCGGGAGAGCGCCCTGCGCGAGCCAGGCGGCTCCTGCTGTGAGTCGGGGCGGGCATGCACCCCTGGGGGTTCGGTCCCAAGAAAGGGGTGGGGGAGAGTCTGCTTTCCGCTTTCCCTAGAGACTCGCAGCATTTGGAGCCGGGGCTGCCGGTGCAGCGGCACAAACAGGCGTTTCCCAGGGACAGTTCGTGTCCCTCGGCCATTAAGACGCTCTGCTGTAGCCGGAACGGCCCCGGATTTATTTCCCGGAGAGTGTAGTGTACCACGCAGTCCCCTCCCGCTCGGTGGCTCTGTTATGTAACAAAGTGTGTGTCCCCCGCGAGTGTATTAGAGAATAAAGCTCCCCCAACCCCGCCTTTAGCCCCTGCCCGGTGCATCTGTTGTTGGGGTGGGGAGGGGGGTCTTTCCCGGCAGCAGGGAGGTCACAAAGTGGATCTTGGGCGCCCCACAGCGGCCACAGCTGCAAGTGGCGCGTTGGCTCTGCCTCTTCTCCCCGGCTCAAATCAGAGCCAACCCCTCGATTGGCCCGTGTCCGTTTGGCTAAGCGCCGGGCAAGCCTGGCTGGCCAGTGCCTGCAGACGGGCTAACGTCATGAAACTTAACTACAGATTTAAAAACAGTGGGTGGAAGGAAGGGCGAAAGAACTGCCCCCTTCCCCCGCCCCCCACACACACACCCGCCAAGGCAGGGCGAGCCAGCGAGGTCACAAAGCCCCTTGCGCTCTCCATCTCCTAGTGCAGGTGGCAAGATTTTTGAAGCTCCTGATCCGCTTTGAAGCGGATTTGAAAAAACTCGATGGTCCCAAATGGAACGACACGGCCCTGGGCCCACTGCGCTCTTGTGCCTGGCGTGAGCTGGCGGGGCCCTGCTGTTCCCAGGAGCAGAGCGCGTGGCTCCAGCTCTGGCTGGCTTGAAGTCAGCGCAGGGCTTGGGGTCGATAAAACTACCGCACGCACACGTTTGTCTGACAGCGGCTCTGTCCTGCCGGCTGCGGGCTGGCTCTGGGGTACTGTCCCTAGGGGCCGATTATAACCAGTGACCGCCCACCAGCTGGACCGATTCCATGGCTCCCAAAAGAATGTTATTTTCAGAAAACTGCGCCAGAAAACAGGCGTGGGGGGCAGAGTACATTGAAACCATCAGCTCCACTGCAGCGTTGTGTGGTACTGAAGCAAAGTACTTAACGTGTGTTCATTTGGGGGAGAGGTGTTGGGTTGAGGTCCGTAAAGTTTTGTTTTACATCAGAATCTATTATTGCATCACTGCCCAGTCGGAGAGAACTGCAAGTTTGAATTTATCTCTGAATAGCTACGTAGCGGGGGAATATTTACTACATTGAGTTTTATAACAGCCATAACGGCAGGAATAGTTTGCCTTCCAGTTCAGTGTTTAGGGCCCGAGCCAAAGTCCGTTTAAATATCTGGTTATTGTACTTAGATCCAAGCTTTGGATCAGGTCTTTGAGTTTGTCTGGTCCAAAAGCGACACAACTTTGTTGCTGAATTAATCCCGTTGCATTAATAGCGATAGTAGCGGCGCCTTTCTGGTGCGCACAGCTCTACTTCTCTTCATTGGGCAGGCAGCATCTGGTATATTCTACTTAACCATCCGCGACCACTGTAGCCTGTAACATTTGTGCCTCGGAGGTAAACAAACTCGCGAGGTCGTTTTACGCAAACCTATCCTCATTCTTGTCTAGCGATTCCCCTTTCTTATGCCAGGATCAGAGCTGCGAACTATTCGTTCAAATCAACTACTCACTATCTCTTTTCACATCAACCTTCAATTCCATAACATGTTCGATAGTCTGATCAAATAATTCCACTTTCCCTTCTTAAGGCATCTAAATAACAATTCAGCAGGAGCCCTGTCTATTCACTAGCCCTAATGAGTTTCACTTCCTCTTCTTATCTCGAGGGTGAATCTAAGTTATGCGGTCTTCCCAGTAATCATGCCGACTTTTTGTCTCTTGCTTTCTGTTATTGTTGTTGTTACTGTTGTTGTAAAGTTTTCTCCAAGGTCTAATTCTAGAGCGAATTATCTCGGTAATCAGTGGAAACACTGCATGTAAAAAACCCCTCTGATTGCTTTAATTTCTGCCTTTCCTTTCAGATTTCCTTTCTTTCTTTTGCTGGAGGGCCCTTAAACTGCTTGCACGGACAGAGGGATATACAAGAGCTGACATGACGCCCCCCAAAATATCCGCTCCCCCTAACACCAACACACTTCCAAAAAGCAGGGCCCAGCTAACAGTAAATATTGACTCGCTCCTTTGCTTGCTGAGCAGGGAGATCCTGGCTGTAACCGATAACGTACAATTGTTATAGATCCCCCGCAGTTGTTAGTGCACACGGGGCTCTATACCACGCCGGAGTGAAGGCTCCAGGCGCGGTGTGCGATTGTTTTCTATTTGCACGGCGCACGTGGAGTTCTGCGGCAGAACAGATGGGCGCGCGCGCCTGGCTGCAGCAGCCAGGACAACTTTTGGGGACGTGCTTTGGCCACGAGCCGAGGCACGTGAGGGGCAGCAGCGAGCCAGAAGTGGGGAAGACACATGCGTGCCCGAGGCTGCCTTGCCCCCATACCCAACCAGGGACAAGTGCCCTTAGCCAGCCAGGGAGGTAGGTCCCCGAAAAGCACGAGAACAAGAGGGGCTGAATCAATACCTTGGCACAGCAAAGCATTGCCCCTAGCAATCGGCTTTGGGCTGTAACATACACAGCAGCGGTGCTGCCCTCCCCACGGAGGGACAAGGGAGAAAATTTGGCTGGGGAATGAAGGAAGCCAGCAGCAGCCTATTCAGGTAGGGGCTACCCCGAGCAAGAAAAGAGCATCCCTTTACCTAGCTAAGGCCTTTTCCAGCCCCACAGAGCCTGAGCACTCTGGAGTCAGCTTTCTCCTGGCAAGATGCTTCCCCGTATGAATAGCATAAGTCTGAGTACAAAACAAGGGAATGATTTATTTTCTTTCAAGCTTCACGAATAACAGACTGACATACCTCAGGGGTTCCTAAAATGTGGACCATTTCTGATGCCATTCCTTCTCTGCAGCTTCTACATGGCCATTTACAGCAGGTCCATGTGCAAGCCAGAGCCACCAAACTGTTAATCTCCCCTTCAGGAGACCTGCAAAAATGAAGTTCATTTTCTTGAAAAAGAGCTGAGAGGCTATTTTCTGGGAAGGAGGAAAGATGCAGACTCATAGCCAGGCTTAGCATATTTGGGCAGGCCCTATGAAACAATTCCCTCTGCTTCTACATCCTTCCCCTCAAGAAACACCACCACAACCATCCATGCACAGAGTTGGTTTAAAAACTGTGGGTGGGGGGGAGTAAGAGGATTCTTAGAGATATCCTCCAGATGTGACTGACTCATTTTTTACACAAAGTTGGTATATGTGTAATCTTTCGGCACTCTCTAACCCCAGCTGCAGAAATGTAACCCAGCTGCTTATTCTGTTTAACTCTCCTTATTAGTTTATACAGGTTTCTGTTTTCAAATTCATCTGTCCTCAGAAAAGATCAAGAAACTTTAAACACAAATAAAAAGAGTTCTTTAAATTTCTCTCAATTTACAGTTTTTCTATAACACCCATCGGTGCACCACAATCTAAGTGCTTCCTGAATTTGGGGAACACATGGTTGAAGCTCAAAGGCCAGTTCCCAGTGGTTTATTTCCTTGTTGGGAGAGAAATGAGTAGACAAACATGCAGGATTGAAATCCAAGTCTAATTTTATTGGCAAGAATCTACACTCTCCAACAGGGATTTTGAGATAATTTTGATAACTCACAAATTTAGTATAACAGAACTTCAGGTAAGCAGCTGTCTTCAGGTTCTGAGCCAGGCTGTCGTCTTAAGTCTTCACCAAATATATCAAAATCTCCTGACAACCATATGTTCCTGGGCTACTTAAGAAAATCACCCCTGCTCCAGCTAGGTCCTGCTTCCTCAACCTCTCTGAGTTTGGACTCCATGAGTAAGATTTTCAAATGTACTGAGGGCTGGCCTATCTCTCTATCTCTACTGAAGTCCATTTATCAAGTTCACTAGAAGGAGTTGGGTGAAATTCTTGCCTCATTAAAGTTAATGGCAAAACTCACATGGAATTCAATAGGACCATGATTCCATCCCATGTCTACTGGTGCTGGGACAAGTAAGTTGCCCTCTTCTGTCCAGCTACTCTGCAATACGAAGGAAACACAAACACTATTAGAATTTAATAAATCTCCCTCTTAAAATGCAAATGTTCTTCAGGAGTTTTCATCTCTTGCTTGTACACCTCTACCCCGATATAACGCGACCCGATATAACACAAATTTGGATATAACGCGGTAAAGCAGTGCTCCGGAGGGGTGGGGCTGTGCACTCTGATGGATCAAAGCAAGTTCGATATAACGCGGTTTCACCTATAACGCGGTAAGATTTTTTGGCTCCCGAGGACAGCGTTATATCGAGGTAGAGGTGTATTTATGGCAAGTGACTTTAGACTTAGAGTTACCAATTCATCAGTGAGCAAAGTTGTATCTACAGTGGCTATTAAGCCTTTCTACAGATTCCCATTCAGATATTTTTGTCAATAATACCATTGGTTTCATATCTTTATTGCTTTTGTTACACTACCTAAGCTGTTTATTTTACTTCCATTATAAGTATTTGTTAAAAAAACCTTTTCAAACATGCTATGACAGAATTTGGTTCACCAAAGCAGGTAGAAAAGAGTTACTGTTTGCACTTTACACCCTCTCTCAGTGATATTCAATCTGGTGTCTCAGTCTCCCTCTAATTCAAGCAGCAAACTGAGGTGCAGAGAATAAAAAATTAAGTAGTTGAGAGAGAAAATGAAAGATTAGACAGACAAGGTAATTGAATCAAATGGACAAGGACTATACTATTAAATAAAATTGGGTGGAAATAATCAGAGTTGATCAGTTCAATATCAGTTATGGGCATGCATGTAATTATATGTATATATGTAATGCATGCCCATAACTGATATTGAGCTGATCAACTCTGATTATTTCCACCCAATTTTATTTAATAGTATAGTCCTTGTCCATTTGATTCAATTACCTTGTCTGTCTAATCTTTCATTTTCTCTCTCAACTACTTAATTTTTTATTCTCTGCACCTCAGTTTGCTGCTTGAATTAGAGGGAGACTGAGACACCAGATTGAATATCACTGAGAGAGGGTGTAAAGTGCAA
>NC_048300.1:130780109-130880402 GCF_013100865.1 Trachemys scripta elegans | reverse complement strand
AAAATTGGGTGGAAATAATCAGAGTTGATCAGCTCAATATCAGTTATGGGCATGCATTACATATATACATATAATTACATGCATGCCCATAACTGATATTGAACTGATCAACTCTGATTATTTCCACCCAATTTTATTTTATATATATATATATATATATATATATATATAATTTATTTTATATATATATATATAAAAGCATTGCCTAATACAGAGAGGGGAAACAGTGAATAAATTATTGATTTGTACAAAGAGACTATAGCTCAAGTCCATCTAAGCCCTAAATTAAATGTGTTCTGTTAATATAGCTCAGTTCTCAGTAGACAGGATACCACTATGATTATGCACCCTTTTGAAGCAAAATAAAAGAGCCTAAAAAGAGTTTCAGGAACACTTAGGATGATAAAAGTACACTAGGATTCATAACATACTCTCCCCTTGGATTTCCACAGTGAGTCTGAGGAACTGGATGTGGTTGACCTTTCCTGCCCCACAATTTTAGCAAATAGTGTCAGTGTTTAATCCATACCTATGCAACATATAGGTCCAGTGATAGTAACTTTGTCTACATGCCTGATTTCAGCTGTCCAATCCAGACTAGAATTATTAGTAATTTTTTTTACTAAACAGCATAAAAAAAAAGTATGATCCAGTGCTTAGAGCTGTTTGATTTTGGGCAAGTCACTGGTTTTTTCAAATGTAAAACGCTTACCTATCTCACAGAGATTTTAGGTCTGGGCCTTAATGATTAAAAGTCAAATTCAGCAAAATGCTTAAACATGTGTAACTTATTATTTATTGTTTGTATTGTTATAGCACCTAGGAGCCCCAGTCATGGACAGGACCCCACTGTACAAACACAGAACTAAAAGATGGTCCCTGCTCAAAGAGATTACAATCTAAGTTTAAGACAGGAGGCTACAGACATACAGATGGGGAGCACGTGTTCTTAAATCAATGAAATTAAAGCATGTTCTTAAAGTTAAGCATAAGTTTAAGTGCTTTACTGAATCAGGATCTAAATGTCTGTAAAGTGCTCAGAGAGCCTGAGGTTTAAAGCACTACAGAATTGGTAAGTGTCATTATAGTAGAATATGACAGTAGTGAATGTTCTAACGTGAGGAACAAACAATCCTGATGGATCAGCAGGATCTTAATACCTTAGCCAACACAGCAAGAATAATTTTTGTACATACAGTGTGTTTGCCCGACTCTCTTTCCTGTTACAATCACAAAATGCATGTAGTCCAGCACTACAATTTACTTGACCAACAGATACCACATCACTGTTTCTATAAACAGTTTCCACTCTCCGGTGGTCTACCAGACTGTGCCCATCTCTTCAGCAATAAAGGAAAACATAACAGGTACTTTCCCTCTGGGAGAGAGATGCAGCCAACAGCTACAAAATGGTCACTTTAGGGCTGCAGTTGCTTGACTCTGCCAGATTTAAAGGGCCATCCCCAGAGAGGCTTCTGGGGAAAATGCTGTCCTGAGGAAAGTTACTACGGAGTGCTATTCTCCTTCTTAGTGCAGAAGAAATGGCACATTTTCACAATCTCTCACAAATTATGTTCTGAAACATTTAAGAAAGCAAATACTATTTTCAATTTTTATTAGTAACTTCCATTAAAGTATACTTGGATGATTTGCTATTAATATTAAAAAATATAGGTAGGATATTTGTCACAGATAAACTGCATATATGGATGAATGTAATCTATTAATTGGTGCATGGGCCTAAACTCCATGCAGGGGCCATAAATCTATATGATATCTCAGGCTAGGGGAGTTTGTATTTGGACTCTTGATTGGATTGAAAGATGTGTGAAAGTGCTTGTAGCTGGCCAGCTCCCTATTGACCACCTATCTGAGGAGACTCAAAAGAGCTCTTTATTTTAGCATAAGATTTCCTTCTTGCTATCAGGTGACAAAAGTACTCACTCCTTTGACAAATTATTAATTATTCTCAAACTGTGCCCATTTTCTGGAGATCTACCATCTTTAATGAGGGAGACACAGGGATGTGAAGGCCTGTGTTTATTTGAGAATAGCAGAATGCCTGGGGTTAAAGTTTAACTTGAAGGCTGCTGTTGGCCCCTCCCTAGTGATTTCATTATTAAAAAGTAGAAGGGGCAAATACAAAGAAACAAACAGATACCTGCAATGCAGCTCTGAAGATTTAATCAGTGCCTAAATTTACGGTATCTTTATTTTCCTTGGCTAATACAGATAGTAAAATAATTATTATGCTGTGTTCTGGTATAGCATACTTAATCTGAGAACTTCTCAGTTAAGCTTAATGACACTACTAGAAGATATATTTCCCCATTTCACAGATAGGGAATCTGAGTCGCAGAGATTTAGCAATTTGCCCAGAGGTTACACAGCAAAGCCAGGAGCACAGTCAGCAATATAACCCTCCAGATCTTCCAGTTCCCAGTCTCTAATTTTAACTACTAAACCGATCATATAATTTTTAGTATGCAATCCATAGAAAATAAACCGGCCTATGCTTTGATTAGGGTACTGCTGTACATCTTATAGAAGGCATGGTTGTTAGGTAATTGCAAGTCACCCTAAATAATTATACCACCACATCAGAATCAATAAAATATATAGAAATGAAAAATACACAAATACTGCAAACAGCACATGTTGAGCCTCAGTTATCTCAGTAGCTGGGTCAGATAACATTGTATACAAACATTTCATGAGTACTTTAGGGAATTTATTAACACAAACAAAATCATAATGAAATGTATTAATCTCAGCTAGGAATATTGTATCTTAAAAAGTTTTCTGTACTATAGTTTACCTACCCCAGTGAAATGTTAATGTTACCTGTTTTCAAAATGCCATTTTCAAAAGGTTAGCTCTCTTGAGAGAGATACGGTGAGTGAGGTAATATCTTTTATTGGACCAACTTCTGTTGGTGAGAGAGACATGTTTTCGAGCCACACAGAGCTCCTGCACTGACATGGCTACAAATACAATTTAGCTCTCTGACATTTCACTCCTGTATATGCTAGGAACTGGAACCGCTTTCAGCAATAGAGCCCCTTGAACAGGTGTTGAAATGTGATAGTGTAGACCAGATAACTATATTCAGTACTTTTTAGTGAAGCAAGACTGATACACCAATCACACTTTCTGAAACTGTATTAAGTGCTAGTGTAGACCACACACAACCATTTCCGGTACTGACTCAGGGGCTCCCTCAGTTTAGGCACTCAGGCACCCCCCATCCCAGACATCCACACTTCCATCTCCCATAACACCCCCCAGCCTAGACACTGCACCCCTCCCCACCCCAGAGTCCAGCCACCGGGCATCTCCCCAGCCCAGATACCTGCACCCCTTATGCCCAGACCCCAGGAATCCAGAGAAACATCCTGATGTTGGGTCCCGGGGTTGTACAGTATTTCTTGTATGCTGCCTCCTTCCTTCAGGACATGCTGGGAACTGCAGCTGCTGGGAACCCTCCAGCTCAGAGGTGAGCAAACTACGACAGGCCTGCGGGACCATCCTGCCTGGCCCTTGTGCTCCTGGCCGGGAAGGCTGTCCCCCGTCCCCCGCAGCTATGCCGCCGTGCGGGCAGCGCTCTGGGCGGTGGAGCTGCACGCTCCTGCAGGGCAGCGCGTCTGGCTCCGGCCGACTCTGGCTCTGAGCAGCATGGTAAGGGGGCCAGGGCCAGGGGGTTAGATAAGGGGCATGGGGTCCCGTGGGGCAGTCAGGGGACAGGGAGTGGGAGGGTTGGATGGGGCAGAGGTTCTGGGGGGGGCAGTCAGGGGACAGGGAGCGGGGGTTGGATAGGCATGGGAGTCCTGGGGGGCCTGTTAGGGGGAAGGGGTGTGGATAGGGGGTCAGGGCAGTCAGGGAACAGGGTGAAGGGGGTGGTTGGATAGGGGGTGGGGTCCCAGGAGGGGGCGGTCAGGAGACAAGGAGCGGGGGGGGGGTTGGATGGGTCGGTGGTTCTGAGGGGGGCAATCAGGGGACAGGAAGTGGGAGGGGCCAGGGGCCAGGCACAGCTTTCCCTACCCAGCCCTCCATACAGTTTTGCAACCCCGATGTGGCCCTCGGGCAAAAAAGTTTGCCCACCACTGCTCCAGCTCCTCCTCCCCCTGGCAGTGTCTTGTATTTGTGAGCTGGAGAGCTCCAATAGCCCCTAGTGGTGGCGAGGAGCTCTGCAGCACCAATTCTGCAGGAGGGAAGGGAGAGATTTAGGTACCTAAGAATAGGATCCACAAACGCTAGCAAACTGAGTGGGGAGTGGTCAATAGGGAATGCTAAAGAGAGCGGTGTGGCCTACAACCTGCCCACTCAGCGAGTTAGTCACTTAAGTCTGGGCTGGATGGAGCATCTATCTCTTTGAGATTCTCAGCTGCAAACAGTCTCCTAGAGTTAGACACCAAAGCTGTTTTTTTAAGAAATGCTGGAAGGAGGACTCACTTTATACATTTTAGTCCAGTGGTTAGCGCACTCCCCAGAATGCAGGAGATCTGGACTCAATTACCCCTTCCCCCCTTTACTTGATATGGAGAAGAGATTTGAATTCTCAGGTGAGGACCCCAGCCACTGGGTTTGGCATATTCTGGTGTGGGTCCCTCTCAATCTTCTTCTTGTAGCTGTTCCAGTATATATGAATAGTTAAATATGGCTTGAGACAGAGAGAGAGAATGATTCTATAGCCCAGTAATTAGGGCACTTTCGGACAGGTGGGAAAACTAAATTAAAAAATCCTGTCTCCACCTCAGGCTCAGGGGAGGAGAATGAACCTTAGTCTTCTACCTTCTGGGTGAGTACCCTAACCACTGGGCTGAAGATTACATAAGGTACACCCCTGCTTCCTCCTCTGACCTGTTCTGTGAGTTTAGGCATGCTCTGAGCATGCCTACTGGAGAAGGCCCTGCTTGCAAATTGATAGGTGGGGAGATGCCTAGTTGAGGAACGCAGCATGGTTTAGTTGTGAGATAGGCGCCACTTGTGCTCAGCGGGAGAGCGGCCGCTGCCCCGCTCCCCCCCAGCTACGCTACTGGTTCCTGGGTGCCTAAACTGAGGGAGTGGTGCGTATGCTTACTGGCAGAAACTCAGGCACCTAGGGATTTTAGGTATCTAGAATCAAGCAGTAGCCGAACAAGGATTTTGAGGATCCCAGTAGTGCCAAAATGTTGGATTTAGGTGTCTAAAATGGCAGTTGGATGCCCAAGTCCCTTTGTGCATGTAGTCAAAGGTGTTTTTCATCCTTTAGTAACAGGGTTCCTATGTTAAAAATGCAACTACAAAAATAATAAATTAAATTGCCAATGGATACAAATGTCAGAAAAACAAAATGTCTTTTCCAGAATACCGAATGTCTCTTTGCCAAGTTAGTGCGCTCTTTAATATGGACAATTTATTTAAATTAGAGCTTGTTCACACTACAGCTTTTAAATTAGGGCCTGACCCGAAGTCAAGAAGAGTTTTCCATTGACTGCAGCGGGCTTTGAATCAGGCCCTTAACTCCTAACCAGTTAGTGGCATGGTTGTTTCTAAATATATTTCAGTCCACACACAATGTGGCTAAAAGTCACATAGCAAACATGATAGCTAACAATGTTTTGACTTTGTCGAAGGCAAGTGGGTGCTTCTCTGCCAGTAAATGGTTCAGCATACTGGCTTTCTAAAGTAGAGACAGGACTTCCTGAGTTACCTGTGTATTTAGTTTGGCTGCTTATCCTTCATCCCAGCACTCTAAGGTGTGACATCGCAGTATGCATTGCTGCATATACTGCTGCTATAATCCAGAGGGCCTGAAGGACACGTAAATAATCAACAACTGAGGAACTAGATGGTTACTTTTCCCCAGAAAGCACCAGGGAAAGCACATTAGGCAGTGTGGTAGGTATAGAGGCATAAATATGGCTGATCCACTGTTGTGAGGCAAAAAGGCTGAAGTGTAAATACAACTCATGTTGTGTTTGTGTAACTGCATCAGATGACAGAGTCACAACCTCATTACAAAAATATGGTGGTACTTGAAATGTGGGTAAAACCTTAGTTATTTTACTCTTACAGGAATTTGGCAGCTTAAAACTGCATGGCCATTTCATATATCTCAGGGTTCAAATGTTAAATAATTTTGAATGCCTAGTTCTTGTGTACTGCGGAAAAATATTAAACATATTTAGAACAGAAATTGCCAGATAATATCAAACATGCCATCATAGACTATGTGTACCAACAGCTACAACACGTGTTGTATCAAATCTATTGTTTTTTCTATTTATAAAATGAGTTCAAATAAGGTTGTCAATTTTATATGAAAGTACAAGGGTAAATTAAAATTGTTTCAAATTCATTCATCCATCCTTCTAGATGGATAGAATATAAAGGACCCAGCACTGAAATACACATTACCATTGCTTTCACATTTATACTAAATATTTAAGGAATGGCGCTGCAACCCATCAGGCATTAAAAACAATTACAATGTTTTAAATAGGTTAGTCTGGCTCTGCTACTGTCACACCATATAAAAAAATATAGAAACACCAACAACTTTCATGTACATGTGCTGATTTCTCAATACTGTACATAGAAGAAATATTCAGAAATAGTCTATAACAATAGGAGAGGAAGAAGCCAAGTTCTCAAACATCATCTTTACCCAGGCAAAACACCCATTACAATCACCAGGTGTTTTGTTCAAGTAAGATGTGCAGAAGCAAGGTTCTGTTTTGTATTTATGTTTCCTTATAATTAGAAACAGTAACAGCAGTAAGATGGGTGTTGGATGATAGTTTTGGCATGTTTGAAATGATATTGGCCTGAGGCAAAGTTGTGAGACAAAAGCACCTAAGTGTGGCTGAACACTTCTGTGCTATGTTAGAGATGAAAAGTTGTTTTAAGAAGTTTCCTTAGAGACACAAGAATACAACTCTAAACTCAATGTTTAACAGTTCGCACACTAATGCTTTCCTAAGCCATTAATAGGAGCAGGTGAATTAAAGAAATGTGGGAACTCACTGTAACCTACGTTTGGAAGGGGATGGGAAGTGACGGCATGCTCTAGAGTTGACTAGGACAACAATTCTGTTCTGCAGCAACATTTGGGGTTTCAAATTTGGTTTTGTTCTGCATTTGAACAAAAGCAAAACCTTTCAAAAGTTTTAGTGAAAATGGACCTGTCAAAATTTCCATTTTCTGACCAAAACTGTGTGCGTATGTTGTGTGTCCCTATCCATCCCGGTGTTTACTGCACTGGCCTAGGACGTGGGAGATCCAGGTTCAAGTTCCTGCTCTGCTTCAGAGCAGTTTTTCATCCCAGATCACTGACTAAAGCAGAGCAGAGACCTGAACCTACATCTCCCACATTGCAGGCCAGTGCCCTAACCACCAGGCCTGCTCAGTTTCTGTCTCTCTGATGTAAACTTTGTCAAAACTGATACATCTTCACAAAACATTTCAGCTTTAATGAAACTGTATATTTCAATGAAATTTCATTTGATCGAAAATGTGACCAGCTCTAGCTTAGTCTCCCTATCCTGTAGCTGTGTTTACACTGGGCTTGGTTTTTTTTCTCCTAAGAATTTCACATTATTTCTACCAGTGATTCACCTCCAGTGGAAATGCAAGTGTAGGCAGGGCTCCAGACAGGAGTCAGCATTTTAAGCACCATTTCCTCTAACGCTGCTCACAGTAAGTACGAAACTAAGGTTAAAACACCAGGGATCACTGGCATCTTATCTGCACTAGCAGACTCACCATGCTCCCACTGGTGGAGAATCCAGGAACAGGGAAATCTTGTCAACAAAGCCTAGTATAGACAAGGCTTTAATTCTAGGGATTATGGTGATCCTGAAAGGTGCTAAGCACTTCCTGTGAGGCAGTGGGTACTCTCAATTCCCTTTAGAGTTAATGGCTAATCTACATCACATCATTTTATTGTGTGATGTAGATTAGCCATTAACTCTAGAGGGAATTATGAGTTGCATGATTATGAGTTAGATAAGTGTTGGTCATCATCATGTCAACAGTTAGTATAGACCAGGACAAAACTGTGTTTAACATCATGAACACTATTTGTCTTTGACTACAGTTATGGTTAGCATTGTGTCTTCTAACACAGATTCCAAAGCCAGAAGGGCCCATTGTGATAATCTACTTTGAGCTCCTGAGTAAAAATCACACTTATTTGAACTTCCACAATACTCTTTCAAAAATGTATTTTCTACATAATTAAATTAAAGGGATTTAGGAATACATTAACACGAATGATGCTATCACAGTGCAGATGCAAGCTGCAACAGTTATTACATTTTGTCCTTGTAGGAACTTCAACAATTACTTTTTCTTGTAAGGAAGCCTCAGAATGCTTAGAATTGTAATCTCCACATTTCATTTTATATTTTTTTTTTCCTCAGCAACAGGGCAATTTAGCTCTCAGGCAATCCTGGATCTAAAAACATCTGGAATAGCTGAAGTTTTTTTAAAATGAAAAGTGGTAAGACTATGTTCAAATTGTTCTTCAGAACACCAGAGCATAATTCGTGTTTTATTTCTTTGTCATTTTAATCCAATGTTAAAAGTTAATTAGTTTAGACAAATTATTTTCCTCTGATTTGTATTTATTTATTTTATGCACACTTGGTATTCTGCAATACATAGTCAAAAAGAAATGAATTAATTTTGTAAAGTAAGGTAAACACCACAAGTAGAATAAATGTCTTTTTAACCCATTTCTTCTGTCATCTGTATATTAACAGATATTGACAAATCAAAGTGATGGAACTATTAGCAATATAAAGAAGTTGAAATTAATAAAATACAATTGTACAACATCTGTTAGTATTAAGACATTAGCCGGTCCAAAATGATGTCAGAATAAAATAGACTTAATTTACTAAACAAAAACAATCATTGCATAAATATGTAATTCACTTCTCTTGACAACAAAAGCAAACCAGTTTCAAGCTAGTAATATAAGGCGTTAGAAGACTTCCCCAGATGAAATTAAGCCATTTAAAATATAGGGCTGATGACTCTAACCTTTGCTCAAGAGTAATCTTTACTTGCATGAAAAGTGCCCATGTCAATGGTATGAGCAAGGATTATTCACATGAGCAAAGGCCAGAAGATGGAGCATGAATTGTGTATTAAGATTATAAATATGTGCACAACAGAGCTATTGGCAGGCTGCATATCAGGCCCAGAAAGTCTTGCAATACTCAAAGCCAAATAAAAAAACAAATTGAATATAGTGCATCCAACTTATTATTTGTGAAATGGAACACAATATGAGGGATAGGGAAGGAAGCACATTTTTTAAATGTAGGTAGGTATTTCCAGACTTACATAAAATGCACAAATCTCAATGAAATTAAAAGTTAAATGTACAGAAGATGCTGAGATGACTACTGGCACTAATAAAAGCGGACCCCAAAATGAAAAACAGAGTCTTCAGGCAGAATGTAGATGCCCTAGTTGATGGGCTAGTCATCCTAGAAAAAATTAGCCCACTTAGATGAAATTTGTCCTCTGAAGGAAAGTAAATACTGTTGAATTAGTGGCATGGAGAACAATTTTAGGGTGTAAAACTGTTTTTAGAAATATACAGAAATACATGACTATGTACTTTGGATTACTGACTGCATTTGCATCAGGACCAATTTTATACAGTAAGTGGACACTGGCCTTATGTGCTCATGTTGCTAAGAGCAGGTTGGAGGCCTTAAAATGCATCCCTGCAGTGTTGCTCAGCTTTTCCAAACAGCCATATCTTAAGTTTCTGTCAACCTTTCCCATGTAAACTTTTAAGAGTCTATTTTCTGTGGCGGCATTCAGGGACTATTTGCTAGGTAATTCCCATTAAAACTAACTGGAGTTAGCATGGAACCTCACTCACATATTCCCAATAGTATTTTATAAATTGGCTACAAATCACCATTCTGGGATGAAAATAATAAAAATATCAGATTGCAAGTACTTTTTGGGGCATGGAATATGTGCACTGGTCTACAATTTTTGAGAAGTCATCTGCTTCAGAGATAAAATGTGCTATTTATTATGTATTTTGATGTGCTGAATTCAAATATGACAATTAAAACAACTGATTGGCTTCTGTTTCTAAGATATTTAAGTTTTTACATTTTATGTCTATGTATATTGTGTAGATAGTAGAGTTTTAATCATAAATTGTAAACCTAGGTCTTTTAATATGTTTATGGTTGCTTTACATGATAATATTTAACCTGTCCTGTTTATGTAACACTTTAAAAATTAGCAAAAGGGTTATATAAATAAAATTTATTATGAAACAAAAGGCAAAGAACTATTATGTACATAGTTTAGTCCTATTCAGTGTCTACTCGGTGCTTCTTGGCTTGTCTCTTGTATTCATTCAATGGAGCATCTCTTGTCACTGTCCAGCAATAGTCTGCAAGCATTGATGGGCTCCACTTGCCCTGATAGCGTTTCTCCTTTGTTGCAATGTCCTGGCGAAATCGCTCGCCGTGCTCGTCACTCACTGCTCCGCAGTTCGGTGGAAAAAAATCTAGATGAGAGTGCAAAAAATGCATCTTTAGTGATATGTTGCAACCAAGGCTTTTGTATGCCTTGAGGAGGTTTTCCACCACCCACCTGTAGTTGTCTGCCTTAATGTGGGTCCTGTGACATTGATGGTTCAGGACCAGAAGTTTCATCCTCTTCCTCGTCTGACTCAAGTGAGAATGATTCTGGTGCATCAGGAACTGGCAGTCCTTCTCTGTGGGGTACTGGGCGTATAGCTGATGGAATGTTTGGATAATGCACAGTCCACTTTTTCTTCTTTGACACACCTTTCCCAACTGGAGGCACCATGGAGAAGTGACAATTGCTGGTATGATCTTTTGGCTCTCTCCAAATCATTGGCACTGCAAAAGGCAAAGATTTCCTTTTCCTGTTCAACCACTGGCGAAGATTTGTTGCACAAGTGTTGCAGCATATGTGTGGGGCCCACCTCTTGTCCTGATCTCCAATTTTGCAGCCAAAATAAACGTGATAGGCTTTCTTAACCATAGTGGTTATACTGCGCTTTTGTGATGCAAAAGTCACTTCACCACAAACATAGCAGAAGTTATCTGCACAGTTCACACAAGTACGAGGCATCTCTGCTCACTTTGGCTAAACAGAAATGTGTCCCTTTGCAAAATCAAACACTGACAAATAAGAGAGCACGACACTGTATGATTTCTAGAGCTGATATCGGGCAATTTGTTAAGCAGAGTGATGTATGATTCGTTATGATTGCATCATCCATGACTTCTAGGAATAACATGATGCAATTCATATCATGTATGACGCAATACCAGCTTCAGATTGCATCATTCATTGTTTTGCCTGAAAAGCAAGTACTGTCCAAACCCAGTCATAGATTTATTCATAGATCCAGTCAAAGATGTATTTTAGTCATTTCTGGTTTAAATGGAGATCCCTTCCCTTTATAACTCACTTATCCTCTGCCATTCCCAAGTCAAGGGTCATCGTATATACTGACCCAATAGCATATCTTGAAAACTAGAGCCAATCAACAATTTTAAGCATAATTTTCGTTCTCAGTGACCCAGAATTAGTAAAGTTTGAGTACATTTATTTCAGAAGGATTTTGGCTGTAGAGCAGTGAAAGTCATCAAGTCCAGCCCCCTGCCTTCACTAGCAGGACCAAGTACTGATTTTTGCCCCAGATTCCTAAGTGGCCCCCTGAAGGATTGAACTCACAACCCTGGGTTTAGCAGGCCAATGCTCAAACCTCCCCCCCCCCACAATAATGTTGTAACATTATTCAAATATTAATGCTGCAAAAGAAAATAGAACAAATCATATTATATCACAAATATTATTTTAAGCTTTCTTTTTTAAAGTGAATTAGTGCTCAGTTCAGATGTTGGCTTTGAAAAGCCTGAAGATGCAATTCTTTATCCACAAAACAGGATAAATATGGGCAGCGAGCTTCCCCACATTCCCCGGGCAACTGGCTGTGCCTCAGCTGTGTTCTGGAAGGACCACCACTAAGGATGAGTTTACTCTTCATGTCCATTTATCCCTTGATCTTTCTATCAAGAATGTCAATGAGAGGAGCCATGAAGGCCCAGATCCTCACATGTATTTAGGCTCCTAGCTGCCATTGAAATCAATGGGAGTTAGATGCTTAAATCCCTTTGTGGATCTCATCCTAATACCATATATAACAGTGGTTTGATGTGGGCACCTGACCTGTAGGAACGAGGCTGAGACTGTCAACCATTTTACATAGGTGACTAGACAGTGGAGAGTTGGTAATAATTTGCAATCACAATCATAAAGCTATTATTTTGAATTTAGCTCATGTCACTTCAAAACAAGGCTTACATGCAAAAATTTGTCACATCAAATTGAAAGAAAAACTGGGGAAGCAGAATGGTTCACAGAGGATAACATCTACTGAAGGAAGAGGAAACAGATTGGCAGCTGCTCCACATATCCTTGCTTATTAGCCCTGACCTTTCGCTTGCAATAACTCAACCCATAGCATCTCCCCCAAAAGATCCTACTAGAGCAAAGGATGGCAGTCCATACACCTAATGTCCTTTTTTCCATTTGAAGTCAAATTCAGTCTGATACCACTTTGGTTACACTGGTTGCAATGAGCTGAATGTTTCTAATGTAACAAATGACTGTGGTTTCATGAGAGGTTAAGCAGCAAGAAAAGTTGACCCAGAGCAATAATTATCCTGTTTTATACAAATGCCTCTAGTAAAAAACACAGAGAAACAAATACTGAAAATATTATATTGTCTCAAAATCCAAACTTGTCTCAAAATCCAATACTTTTCAAAATTCTCAATGAAGCATTAGTGGGTTTTTAAGGTAGACATACAAAGCGCAATCAGGTTTAAAATACTAGTATACAAAGATAAGGATTTCTATATTAAATCCTGGGCCTAAGTTTCATATTATATAGAGACACTATGACCCTACTGTACAACATAATTATGGTAATTTTTAGCACATTAGAGAGCAGTATACTGGAAACATGTAATTTGTTATCAAATTGTTTTATGCATAATACTATCCGAAAATATCTACTCATGTTAACCTATGCTAATAAAAAGTGCTGCTTCTCACCAAAAAAAAATGCCTCAAACCTTTAACAGAAACTTCCTTTAGGTTCAACAAGTGAGTCTGATTTTTGGGGGCTGCAAGTTTCTCAGGGCAGGTATCATTGCCATCTGTGTCTTGTTCAGCATGGAATCCATTGCACTAGATAACAGATCTAATGTTCTCATTGTGGTCTTTAAGATGCATCTTTTCTGATGTTCAGTGTGAGAGAGAACCTCCTGCTTCACCCACAATGGGTAGAGAGAATAGTGTTGCTTCCTGGAACCTTTGCTTGTACATTCTTGACAAAAGGAAGGGTGTAGTGTACTCTAAAGTCTCCTAAAATATACAGAAGGTATCTTTACCCATTCCTGGCTCCTGAGGATGGAGCAGATTGGGTGAAGGGAAAAGAGGATCTTTTTATGTCCCAGAAGGCCTCCTGGAAGGCAGAGGTCAGCAGGCTGATAGATGGGTTTAATTGGGGTGAAAAAGGAGTTCTGAGCCTCCCGGTGTGCACCTTCTCTTCCTGTTTTGGTCCTGTGAACCAGTGGACAGTTTGCCTGGTTAGAGATGGTGGTCGCAACAGAAGAAAGACACTTCTTTGGGATAGGGGATGAGTTCAGGCAATAGACAGAGCAAAAGAAGCTAGTCATGAAAGGGACTATGCCAAATCCACAGGTCCTGTGACACTGTCTCTCTCTCTTTAAAGGTGTTACCATCATGATGATCTACATAGTAGTAGAGATCTCTTTCACCCATAAGATAGAGACAGACTGGTACAGGGGAATAGAGTGCAAACTACCAAGAAGCGCAGAGCTAGCTGTATTCAAGGAAATGAGGAACAGTTCATTCCAGACTGGCAGGTTCCTTCTCGCAAAAAAGAGCTTTGTGAAGAGATTCTGTATGATGGTAAGGATGAAATTCTTCTCTCACAAACTGCAAAGTACTAGTGGACCTGCTCAACAGCAGCTTCAGGATAGCAGCAGCAAACACAGCTTCTGTTTTGATCCTCCATGGGATGAAAGATGTTTGACCAGTGGATTCTCAGAGTGATGAATCTACTACTGGCCATATTTTCTCCCCCCTAGCCGTAGAGCAATAGGGTAACGACCCTCTCATTCCCCACAAAGTGGAACCACAACATTTCTTCCCATTTGGTCTTCCCCAGTTCTTTTCCATGATTGGACCCCAAGGTAACACAATTATTACAATTTAATTTAACAAGTGTGGCTAGTTTTAGAAGTAATTACTGAAATCGTTAAGCTCTTAGGATTCTGATTAAAAGAAACCCAATGAGGCAAGATTTTATGCAGCTTAATAGAGAAATATCAATTCTGGCAAATAGGTAGAAATTTAGACACAAACAAAGATGTGCAAATTAATAGGCTCCCTCTTCACCCTTAGTGACACAATCAATGGGAATTTAAATTAAATACAAATTAAAAGCTTAAATTTTATATTTTTCACAGCAGAACAAGATGGCAGCATTTCAGATAAGATGTATATTTAAAGAAAAACTAAGTGGCTCAAAACCCTAAGAATGTGTTTCAATTAACCTGAGAACCTTAAAAAGGTCAAATGGGTGTAACATTTCTCTTAAAAATTGTAAAATGTATGGCAGAGTTGAGGTGTATCTTTAATGATTTCCACCTTATAAAAGAACATATGATGCATATGCTCTCATGACAACTAACACAAGTACACAGATGGCTTCAACATTTTCAACTCAATGGTAAAGTTACCGAGGTCCTAAAACCAACCACCTTCCTTATGAAAATGTTTAAAGTATTTAATATTGGTATTTACATGTGCATTAAAATATGAACACTTTTTGCATGCTAATATGGAGCTGGAGTATATCTGAAAGCAAAGTTCTCTTAATGTTTGGAAAAGAGTAGCAATGAATACACATACCAAAACGACAAACCTTATGTATTAGCAGCAAACGCCACATTTTATCTTACTTTAGTAGATTTAAAGATCCTGCAGAAGTTATCAGAATGGTTACCCTTTAAGAGGTCTATACTGAGTTATTTATGTACTAAAACCCAATGGTCCTGGGGGTCATGGGATCACACAGTCGTGGTTTTGCAACTTTACAACAGTTAATGTTTCTGATTGTAGGGACACACTTAACTTAAATATCACATCTCTGCTATTGTTATAGAAATCATACATGTCAAACTGACAGACTAGAAGACAAATATAGTATTTTCTATGTTTTCCAGTTTGTTTAGTTTGAGCATTTTACAGAAGTTTGCATCATCACTTGGTTGCATGGATCTTTCACACACAGTAAGGTCAGAAATACGTTCTGGAATAGCTATTCATCTTTAAATTAACACCCTAATTCATTCCAGAGTAGCAGTCATGTAGACAGGCCCTGAAGCACACTGGCAAAGTAGCATGGGAAGTCTGCACAACTGTTGACCAGGTTGATCTCAATTTGTGGATAAAGAGGAATTCCAAGTGTTTTCCAGTCCCCAGGTGTAGTGAAATAATGTTTTACAATGGAAATGCTGACAGTGTTAACTATTATGATGCAAGTGTGACACTAAAATAGCAATTCATAGATTGTTCTCAGTAGCTAGCTGGTTGAAAAGCTTTACCAGGCTCTATACCCAATTTCAATGTTTCAGAAATACTCTAAAATAAAAATCTGCTGAACAACTTTTAATAAGATGATCAATAATAAAATCCTAAGAGGTAACATCAATTAAAATTGAGATTGTAGTCTATTTGTGCTTTTTTATGATGTATAAGGAAGGCCTGAAAGTGTTTTTTTTGCTTTTTACCTTAGAAATATCAGGAATGCCAAGTCTGGTGTCCCCTCTTTTAGTTGGAAGACTTCTTGGAGATATAAAAATGTGCTTCAGCCATTAACTGAAGAGTAAGGGTATCAAATTGTAAACAAAGATGTCCTTTTCCCCGGGTATTTCTCAATTATTTAAGTTAAATATGTGTTAGGAAACCCCAAAAGTTTTAAACAGTCTGAAAAAAAATCACTTCCCTTTAATTAATTAGGTTCCACTTTATCAGAAAGTGTGATAACATAATCCAACGAGATCTCCAGTCACCACAGAGTGTTCCAGACACACACTGAAATTTGAATGTAAGGGACAAGCAGAAATCGATCCTTTAGACAGAACAGAAATAAAACAAAAATCAAATCAGACCTTCCTTATACTTCATAATGAAGCAAAAAAAGACTGATAACATGTAAAGGCTCAGGGGAGGTTATCTTTAAAAGATTCCTATGTGCAGAAGTAAAACTAGACTAATCACCTACTTCAGTACTTTGGAAGGCATAAAATATACCACTACATCTATACTAAACAAATCTAATTCTAGTTATAATTATAAACATAAAAACATTCTTTTTAAAGAAAAATAAAGATAAAAATTCATATGCACCCTGAGGAGTGAAATTTCACAACAAAAACGATACTTATTTGAAAACATCAATATCTGTAAACACCCATAATCTGAACTTGAGTTCTCCTGTAACTGGGACATAAATGTTTAATTCTCATTTACAATGAATACACTGTAAATACATTACATTAAAATAAGTTTACATTATACATTGGACATTATTCAATACATTGTAAATACGTTATATTAAAATAAGTTTAAAGTAAAAACTTTGTTGAAAGAAGTGAGCACTCCCAAAATAAAATGAGATCTTGCACAGAATGACTCTAGGGCAGACATCTGTCAGTTGAAGAGATGTCTAGACTGAAACATGTCTAAGTAGCTCCAGTACCCTGAAAGACAAATAGAATGGAGGAACCTAGCTGAAAATCACATGGTGATATCTGTGTGTGAATGACAGACATCTGTGCACTTTTCTTTGGATTTGGGATTTTCTACAAGATTCTGTACAATTTAAATCAGAATAGAGGTTTATAAAAACAGAAAAATGGTCTTTAGTTGTTTCACAAAATGATTTATAAAACATTGGCATTGGTGTGGAGAGTTCAGAAATGCTAATTTAGGTCCATGGAGGTCACTGGTTCATTGATGCTTCGAGGCACTTCTCTTCCAGTGGACAGGTAAACTGCATCAGTTTACATTTTCTTTGCTGATGATCTTCTGTATAGGGATGGCCTTCTTCCATGCAAAATGTTATGCCTATTTTTCCAATGGACAGGAAGAAACATTGTACAGCATCTGCTATAAAGGTGGCAATAATGGAGTGATCCCAAATGAGAGATCATGTCTGGGGGTCTGTGTTCATTAGTAGTGTCTAAAGAGACAGGAGTTATGCAAATATGAGTACATGCTGTAAATACCAATTCACAATAGCATTGGTGCCATCACGGAGGAAAGAATGTCTCATTCAGAGAAGTGCAAAAAGTAGAAGAAAACCATTCATCCACTACCATCATCATCATCTCTCTCCTCCAAAGAATTAACAGCAGCAAAGAGGATTTAGATTATCAAAGATATTGTCTCTTTTGGTGAAAAGAGCCCAACCCATCTCAGAATAAATTAGTACGTAGCCCAGGGGTCTGCAACCTTTCAGAAGTGGTGTGCCGAGTCTTCATTTATTCACTCTAATTTAAGGTTTCGCATGCCAGTAATACATTTTAACGTTTTTAGAAGGTCTCTTTCTATAAGTCTATAATATATAACTAAACTATTGTTGTATGTAAAGTAAATAAGGTTTTTAAAATGTTTAAGAAGCTTCATTTAAAATTAAATTAAAATGCAGAACCCCCTGGACTAGTGGCCAGGACCTGGGCAATGTTAGTGCCACTGAAAATCAGCTCGCGTGCCGCCTTTGGCACGTGTTCCATAGGTTATCTACCCCTGACGTAGCCAAATCACATTGTCTTTGGTTTACAAACTCAACTTTTTCATCATGATTTTACTGAACACCAAATATTTGTTTTTAAACTTGATAGTAGGTATGTATCCAACAAAGGAAGAGTTTCTAATACATTATCCTGAGTAACACTATTATTGTACTTCATATGAAAGGCAGATGTACCACAAGTCAACACACCTTGACATAACAGAAATTTGAAGAAAATTGCTTTTGGGTTTTCTATGTGTTATCAGTTATGACAAGAAGTATCTGACACAAATTTTATATCCAGTACAGGAGGAAGCAGGTAATTTTTTTTCTTTTTCGTTTCTGCTATAAACTCATATGGTGGGTTTTGTATTTATCTGTTTAAGCTGGACTGTAAAACATTGCCATATTTCATCCATTTGAAGGGGTGAAAAAAACTCTTAGCAGACGCATCAGAGTTTTAAAATAGATACCAGTCACTGTCAACAAAAGGAGAGAAAAAAGTGGCTTTTCAAACTAGTCTGATCTTACACCAGCTTAAACAATTTTTCAAACAGCACATTACACACCAGATCACAAGGTCTTATGCCACAGGCCAAAACTAAAACACTACAACCTATAAGACAGAGAAACTCCCATCATTTCTCTATTGCTAAATGTTAGAACTTCACTTTCCCCTGGATTTTAATGTATCTTATTGTATAAAATTTTCTTTAAAAGGGCATCAAGAATATGTTTTTTTCATCTTCTCTAATTTAGGCCACATATGTGGCTATTTAAACACATGCAGTGCCATCAATTAACAAAGGGAAAACAAATACTAGGTACAGGAGCACCAAATACATAGTATGTACTCATTTCATGAATATCGTTCCCTCCATTTTATGGAAGATTTTAATTTCTTTTTTGAAGAAAAATGTAATCACAAATTCACAGGAAACAACACT
Source organism: Trachemys scripta elegans (assembly GCF_013100865.1). Lineage (NCBI taxonomy): Eukaryota > Metazoa > Chordata > Testudines > Emydidae > Trachemys > Trachemys scripta. Next base: position 130,861,559 of record NC_048300.1, on the reverse strand, counting down.
GTCAAATGAATTCCATAGCGGCATACGTAGTGAGTCACTGAGTGAAACTCTTTTTTATGAACACATTAGGAAAGCTGGCATTCAGTTCTAGGACAACTCTATTATCAATTTGTGAACAGAAGGACACATCAAGTAAAGAAAGATCTTTACAAGACTCCAGCAATTTTCTTAAAGATGCAGGGCTTACCATCCTTGTCCCTGTTTAAAAACAAAAAAGAAAAGCTCACTTAAAAAAGTTAATGTGAATTGAACCTTTGTTAAAGCTGCCAATTTATGTTGTAGCAAGAAATCTTCTACACCTTATTCCTCATTAAAAGTTTATTTCACTACATTTATTTTGACTACCTTTCAAATGAAGGGCTGTTTTCAGGGAAAGTTTTTGCACACTTTTGACCACAGAAAGTCTGTGGGATTGCCATGGCTTAACTTGTGTAGAAAAAAATCCACAGTTTTCTTCTTGTTCCGGAAAAACTCCAAGATTTCAATGGGAACTTTTTCTGAGTAGTGACTGCAGGATCTGACTCTACATTGCAAAAGCAAGATGGCTCTCCCCCCGCCACCGCAATCTGCCTGGATTCTGTGCTCTGACGCCACCACTTTTGAGTGAGTTTGTAGCAAAAGATCATGCCAAATCCATGTATTTACATTGTGGACACCATTCACTGACTGTAATATAATGCTGCAACAAATGCATGCTACTAAGGGCCAGTCTAATGCTAACTGAAGTCATTGGAATTTATTGGCTTTAGTGGATGCTGGATTCGGATAATAAAGAATATTAACACACATCAGGATTCTTAAAGAACTGTGAACTTTTCCTACACACAATGAACTGTAATAGAAATATATTTCTTATGGCTAAAAAAGTCATCTTAGTGAATAAGCTCCACCAACAGATGACTGTGGGATGAGAGATATGACATCTTCTATGTTTTTAACATTACCTGTGCTGTGTACAATTAGGAATGTTTCTCAAAAAATTAAAAACATTAAAAGGATATGTACAGCACACCTTTTCTCCTCTGTCCCTCATAGTAGGGACCTCTTATCATGATATTTACCTTTACAGGTTGGTATGAGATTTTGACAGGAAGGTGGATTTGAACATGGGATTTTAGTTTGGGCCCATCTCTATTTACTAGAGTTTTGTTACTTCGATTAAGTGCCCATTGCTTAGTACAAATGCACAGCAGGTGTCTTAAAAATCTGTCATTTTACTTTGTTGTTCAATTTGTTCCCTGGCAAAATTCTCTGGCACTGGCTCAATAGAGTGCCTGAGAGCAATAATTGTTCAGTTGGACAATTTTGTTCCTTAGCTGTAAATCAACATTCCCATATATGTGCTCATGTATCTGATCCACCTATCCTGGCACTGCTGGGAAGACCCATGCATGGTAGTTGTCAAAGAGGCAATTCAAGAAAATTATTGAAGCCCAAAATTCTATGGCAGGGGACACTTCAACACACTCCCACAAAATGTTTCAAAAGTTTAATTGAAAACATCTGCCTCTATTTAATACATAAAACAACAAAGATACATTAGCAATAATTTTAGAGAGCACAAAACTAAGAAGACCAATTAATGTACAAAGAGTCCTGTGTCCTATGCAACATATTAGACTTAAGTTATGTAGCAGAGACCCTGGAATTATCTGGCACTGCTCCCACAAATGTTCTCACCTCACTCCCCAGACCACTCCAATTTGCACAGTATTCCTTGTTATTTATTTTACATTCAATTCAATTTATTTTACACTGCTCTCAAATTTAAATTTGCTGCAAATTTTTGTATTTTAAGTGATTAACTATATGTTGAAGCTGTCAGGGGAAAGCTGAAGATTTTGACAGCTGGGTAGGGGACAGTTGGGGCTTTTGGCACACAGGAAGGCGTGGGAGGTGTTTTGGTAACTAGGAGGGAGTTGATTATTTTGGCACTAAAGAGGGTATTCAGCTTTTCTTTATCACCCCTTTTTGCGCAGGGCAAAGGTGGTTGTAAATTTTAGGGAGCAGGATTTGCCAGGAACCTTTGGTAGTAAATAGTTGCCCCAGTGCATCCTGCCTCAGTATCTGACAATACCTACAACAATGAAAAATAAACATACTAGTTTGAGGCTTCTGTTAAAACAATCAGCAATGTTGACATTCAAACTGTTGACTGACTTCAGAGTTAACAATGAGATGAATGAGAGCCATTCCCATCTCTCAGAGTTATCATTTCAGGCTGTTGGCAGATTCAGGCAGACAACACTGTATTGCTGCGACCGAATGTACCCCTGTAGTCAGACACTACACACTACTGTAATAATCTTTACACAAAATTTGCTGTGTGAGATATCATCTGAAAACCAGTAACTCGCTGGTCAATAATATCATGGTGAAATGTGTGTAGCACCATTTATATGTAAAGTTACGAAATCCCCCTGTATGATGTTCTTATCACGTGCTCAAAACCACACAGCCCTGCCAGAGCAGAAGTATCCTGAATAAATAAATGTGTATTTACCTAAATTTGCATATAAGAAGTAAACAAGGTCCTAAAGAGATAGCAGGGAGAGGAGATGGCAAGAGACAAAGCAAATTTGCATTTCAGCAAACACAGGTGAGAAGAAAGAACATGGAGCCTCATTCTCCACCCCATCTCCATGTTGCCTTCTTCACTGTTTGAATAAACTTTGCTTTGAGGGGTAACCCTCAGAAGAATCCACTTCAAAGTTAACTGGGCTATAAAAGAAAAGAAGAAAAAACCCCAAGCGCTCTCTCTCTCTTTCATCTAAGACGACAAAGGAACCAGTCTTTTGACTTTGGGGAAAGATTCTGACCTGAGAATTTGGCTAGCCACGCTCCTGGGAACATGCCGTAAGGATTTTTACCTTGAACCAAGTCTAGCTTGTTAAGTTTTAGCTACTAGTTTTAGCTACATTTTATCTTTTTTATTTTTTTGGTAATCATTTATGACCCTATACTTGTGCTCGCTTGAAAACTATATCTATCTATCTATCTATCTATAACACTATATCTTTGTAGTTAAATAAACTTTTTTTTTTTTTTTTTTTTAATCTAAACCAGGAATCGGCAACCTTTGTCATGCGGCCTACCAGGGTAAGCCTCCTGGCAGGCCGGGCTGGTTTGTTTACTTGCCACGTCTGCAGGTTTGCCCAATCACGGCTCCCACTGGCCGCGGTTCGCCGCTCCAGGCCAATGGGGGCTGTGGGAAGCAGCGGCCAGCACATCCTTCATCCTGAGCCGCTTCCCGCAGCCCCCATTGGCCTGGAGCGGCGAACTGCGACCAGTGGGAGCCGCGATCGGCCGAACCTGCAGATGCGGCAGGTAAACAAACTGACCCGGCCTGCCGGGGCTTACCCTGGCGGGCCGCAGGCCAAAGGTTGCCAATCCCTGATCTAAACTAATCCAGTGTTGTGTTTCAACTGAACTGTTTGGTAACGCCAGTTAAAGTAGCAAACTGTTGAATATTGATCCTTTACAGGGGGAACAAACTTTTAATATCTGAACTGCCTAGGAGAGGGCTGGATAGTGCAAAACACACATTTTTGGGAAAATCCAGGACTGGGAGTGCTGGACCAGGGCTGCAGCTATACACTGACACTCAGGGTGCGACCTGCGTGCTGTCTGGCTGTTTGAGAGTGGTCCAGGTTGGGAGCTACAACAGGAAAGCATTGTGACAAACACAAGGTTGTGGGGCAGGTGCTGCCACAACCCCTCAGTGGTCTGCATTGCACCCCAGAATGTGACAATTGCTCAGCCTCCAGAATGTGAACCATACGCTATCTTCATAACTAAAAGGCCTAGAGGCTTCAGGCCAGAATCTAGCTGCACTAAGACAAGTACATTGTAGCTCAAATGCTTACACAGCCAGTCATAGTAGGATCATCCTTGTACAGGGAGATCCTCCAGTGGTGTAAAGCTGGTGCAATGATTCCTACACCATCTATCCCCTGCAGCTGGTAGGGAAAGGGGATGTGTCTGAGGCCTTCCTGTGCACCTGTAATCTCCATCTCCCATAATGGTCCCTTTGTGGTGCTCTTATACTGGGGAACCAGCCCCAGCACACAGCTTGCTGAGGAAGCACAATGGTGGCTAAAACCTATCTTTATATCACCCCCTCCTCCAAAGCTGCACTGTGAATTGCTAGACCACAGACAAGGATCATGGCCTTAATGTTGTTTTTAATGGGAATTTATTTTCTGGAGCATGTTATGCACCCATTTAAACATAATCCACAGTTAAGCAGCAATTTACATGGTCACATAATTGCATGATACACGGGGCCCTGCAGGTAAGGAACAAAACTGCAGGACCCAGAAACTGAAAACAGCATCCAATTTGGACAAGATATTGATTTTATAATGCTTCGTAAATGAATGAATCAAACTGGTTGCAGCCCAGCAAATCTCCTCAAAAGAGGCTTCATTTTTGTCTGCCCACAAAGCCACCATGGAGTTAAATGCTCTAATTGGAACAGGAGGAGTTTTCCCTGCTGAGTTTATAGGCTTTAACAATATCAGAATGAAACCAAGTCAATGCTGCCAACTCTTGTGAATTTATTGTGAGAAATGTCATTTTGGTCTCTGCTTAGACAGTCTCACAAGAATGGGAAAGCTGCAGCCTTCCCACAATTCTGGAGGAGCGAGCAAGAGATTTTCTCACCAGGGCCAGCTCCAGGCACCAGCTTAGCAAGCAGATGCTTGGGGCGGCCACTCCGGAGAGGGGCGGCATGTCCAGCTATTCGGTGGTAATTCGGCGGAGGGTCCCTCACTCCCGCTCGGAGTGAAGGACCTCCCGCCGAATTGCCGCCGAAATGCCACAGATCGCGATCGCAGCTTTTTTTTTTTTTTTTGGGCTGCTTGGGGCGGCAAAAACCCTGGAGCCGGCCCTGTTTCTCACACAATGCCCGGAGTTTCCACTGCTGTGTCACAAGTACCTGTGTAATTCACTGGCAATGTGTGTGCTGTGAATCTTTGTATTTAGCTAGTCCACAGAAGACAACCACATGCTTTCTATTATTAGTTACTCTTACAGATGAAATAGAAGAGGTCTCTGGTGTGGACCTGAAGGTTTTTTTATACAAAATTTGCAGATCGGGTAGGAATGAAAAAAAATTACACATAGATGTATAAAAGTTAGTGTAAAGACCCTGGAGTAATTGTTGGAATGATTTTATATTGCAAAACATTGAATGTAGAAGTTATTTTGGATATTGTGCTATTACGTATTTTAATTATTTTTATTATTTGGTTTTGCTTAATGGGAGGTTTTCCCTTTAAAACTAAGGTCTGTGTTTGAGACTAAGAGCAATGTGTGGGAGATCTTGCCTTTGTGTCAGAGAGGAGGGCCCTACTTGAGGTAAGCTACAAAAAGCTCAGAACTGAATTTAACAAACATATCTTTCCATAAAACAACTTCATTCATGAAGATGTTAACATTAGCACTTATGGGGAATTAGGTAAATCTGAGCATTGCTAGTGGGCTGTGGAGCCTTCACTTGTAAGTCATCAGCTTGAACCCAGCCCAGTTTAGCAGAGAATAAAAGTTTTCCCATCTAATGGTAGCCATATATGAGAAAAACGTATTGAGTGTCAGTTTTATGTCTCATGTCACAAATTCACCACTATGCTTTACATTAGACTGTAAATTCTTCAGAGCAGAAACTGTCGTTTTATGTGTATGTATAGTGTCTAGCACAATGAAAATTGCCACACACATTGGGAGTGTGCAAGGAAATTTCAGAAATTAGGTCCCAAAACACAGTCTGATCATTAAAAAAGAAAACTCCATGATTTTGGGGGGGGGGGGGGGGTCTGACGCATTATTTTTGAGCTGTCATCTTGTTATATGCTTTAAGGTCCTTGCTGCTGCAGGGAGTGGGAGGACTGGACTGAGGAAACAACCAGATTTTCAGTAATGCCTACAATAGAAGGGACTTGTTCGCTGGTTTGACACAGAGAGCTGATGCAGTGTACTTGGAGAGTGCTGAAGCATCCCTTGCTACGTTAGGTAACTGGGCTCCAAGATGCTCCTAGCAAGTTGTCTCCATAACAACTGCCATGAATAGGACACCACAGCAGTTTCAGAATAGGTGGGTTGGATATTACACCAAGTGTAGTCTCACCATGACAGGTCTTCTATAATATATGCAATAATATAATCTAACTTGTTAACAGCAGTAAGTGCTCAGGAGCTTAGTTCCTTTCTTTTCACTGTTCAGATATTATTTTGCATGTAAGTGTCAAGAAGTGAATTCCAATTTTAAGGGAGAATGTGGCAGCAAACCCTTATTGCTGGCAAAGAGGAAGCACAGCCTGCAGACATGATGCAGGGTAAACAACCGTACTATTCATTTCTTGGCCTCTCTGTTCTAGTGAAAAGGTCAGATCGATTTGTGGGCCGACACAATGCCATCATAATAGATAAGCACAAGAGTGGGTGGCTAAAAGAACGTATATGTTTATAAAATGCTTTATTCAGTAAGCCTTTTGGAGATCTGGTTTGTATGACCAGGAAATATGCCTTCTCTAATCTAGCTGCAAAACAAATTAACTTAAAACAGACTGTGACATTTCACTCCATATTCTTTTTGGAAATATGCTTATAATATGGATATGACATAACAGAGATACTCTATGCAAGATGGGTCTTGTAAGGTATTATTGGAAAGGTTATAATTTACTGAATGTGATTATCCAATTTGTATGCCTGTGTCATTTATGTATCTGAAGTTAGGAATATTGACTATGTATTTGTATTTCAACTATGCTATTTTGGGTGACGCCCACTGCTAACACTTCAGGTACAACAATGGAAAAGTCAGACAGGACGCATGGCCCATCAGCAAGGACAATGGACTGTGAAAAGTCCTTCCTGAGGACGCTCCATACAGCCACTGACTCATGGATGCTGTGATACTAGAGTCAGGTGGTCTTGTCACCTGATACTAAACATTACCTGGGAATTCTTGTAACTTTCCACTGGAAAGGGAGAGGTGTGTGTGTCAAGTTTGGGAAACAAAGGATTCCTGCCTTATGTAAATCCTATTTAAGGGTGGGGAGGAAGGCAAAGGGGGCTCCTCCTCTCCATGGCCTGTCTGCCCAAGAAGAAAGACTGCTAAAGCCACCTGAAGAGAAGGCGGGGCAGGATGGGGGGAGGGGAAATCCAGACTGAGATAGGGCTCCAGTCCGAAAAGAAATATAATTGGAACTCTGAACCACAGAAACTTTGCAACCTGTCTAAAATAACATTTAGGGTAAGAAATTACATTTTGTAACCCGTTTCTTAAGTATATTGAGCTTAGCTTGAAGACTTTGGTTTATTTGCTCAGTAATCTGCTTTGTTCTGTCTGTTATCTCTTATATTCACTTAAAATTCACTTTTGTAGTTAATAAACTTATTTCTTGCTTATAATGTAACCCAGTTTATGTAATTTCTAACTGGGGGGGGGCAAGAAGTTGTGCATATTTCCCTCCACATTGAGGGAGGGGGCGAATTTCATAAGCCTTTGGGTTTGTACCCCTAAAAAGGAGTGGGCACCGGAGTGTTGGAGCAAGCCCCTAAGGCTGAATCTTTCCAGAGCGAATCTCTGTCTGTGCAGCTGGGTGTGGCCCTGCCTGTGTGCTTGGCTGGAAGAGGCTTCTGAGCCTAACCCAGAAAAGCCAGGTAAAGAGGACCCAGGCTGGCAGAATAGGCTGACTCAGTTGCATCCTAAGGGGGGCAACCCATCACACAGACTACAAAGCACATACAAGTTTAGGTTTTGATCAATTTGTTCTGGGAAGAGTGAACTTGCACCTGTTTTCCTTTCTTCCTAATGCTGGTTGGATGCTGGCCATAGGACAACAGCATGAAACCATGTTCTATGGTATTTATGTATGAGCTATATAGAGGTGTTTAACAATCAGAAGCCATGCTGTAAATTTTCTTGCACATGTAAAGCCCGAGCCTGTGAGATAATGATAGCTCTAACCACCTACTAAAGGCAATGTGAACGGAAGGTTCTCAGCCTCTTGCAGAATCAATTTTAAAACTTGTTCTTCTCATGACTCGTATTGAATTAATTTAATTGCTTCCTTTTAGGCTTCTATCTTCCTCTTTCAACTAAACCCATGAAAATATCCATCAAATGTACAAGAACCTGTCCCTAAAGGAAATCTTGGCTCATGGCAATGCATGCAGTCTTCCACCATTTTAAATAATGAAACCACGTGTTGCAGTCTAACAGGATTAATGTAATGTTCTGTAGAGATACTTTTCCCTTCACAAATTCCTCATTCAAGAGTCTAAAGCATATTTTATTTCAGACTGCAAAAGGTACTGCCATCTGCAAGAGCTACAAAGGGCTAGAAATTTAAGCTTTGCAAAAAGTTACTTTTTTTCTTTCTGCATCAGAGGAAAACACAATTAAGTTGCATTGTAAAGTATTTTTTAACTTTAAAAGAGACATTATCTTCTAGTAAAAGTGACAAAAAGAATGGAGAATATTATTCTGTTCTGCCTGATGTGTATTCTGCAAGAAAAGTCTGCTTATTTGATCAAAAGACTCACACTTTATAAATATAGTCTATCATACTCCATACAAATACCATAAAAGGAAAAAAAAGGCGTAGGAAAACCAGCAACAGTAACCACAAAGATTTTTTTCAGCCAAAAAAGCATTAAGAATTTATAACTCTTAAAAACCCTAATAAAAAAGACCAACTTAAAATTAAATTAAATTAAATTAATGGAGATATCCTATCTCCTAGAACTGGAAGGGACCTTGAAAGGTCATCGAGTCCAGCCCCCTGCCTTCACTAGCAGGACCAAGTACTGATTTTGCCCCAGATCCCTAAGTGGCCCCCTCAAGGATTGAACTCACAAGCCTGGGTTTAGCAGGCCAATGCTCAAACCACTGAGCTATCCCTCCCCCCTTATTAGAATAGTAAATTACACTAATGTTACCTTTATGAAACTGCTTATCAAACTAAGTCAAGCCATATGGCTGATTAAGTCAAAATGGGACCTTAGAGCAATTTAGTCATTTTTAATTTTATTGTATTGGGACTTATTTTTTTAAAGAATATTTAAGATCTGGAACTAAGTCTTATTTTATGCAATAGCTAGTCCTCACTTCCTACAACATATGAAAAAACAATAACGCAAGTATTCATGTGTTTCCTTACCCAGTATGTCCAACTGCCGAAGATGAGTACAGTTAGCGGCAAGTTCTTCAATGTCCGTGTCACACACAGACCTGTTGGCTGTAAGAAAGAGCTTTTGCAAGTTTGGGAGCTTACGCGCAAGGCTTGTGAAGCAGCCAGTACTGCTTTGTAGCGTAGGGCACCAGCCAAGATCAAGCTCCTCCAAGAGCTGACATCCCGAAGCCAGTTCTGCTATTCCATTTTCAGTAATGTTTTTACATCTCCACAAATCCAGAGTACGCAGTTTTTTGCACTTTGCTCCCATCATACTCGCTATCAGGTCATAGTCTTCAATCTGTGGAGAGAACAAGCACTATTTCTTATATATAGTTATTCCCAGTTAGACCCAAGCAGCTTTATTTGCTAATACATCTATTGATCTGTCTTCAGTGTTTTTTATTTCTAAGGAATTTGGAGAGAAGTTCATTACCACATTGGACAGGTCTCATTCTGCTTTTTAAAAAAAGACAACAGCAAGGTAAATTTTCCATCAGTTTTTAAACTTTTGTTTTTAAATTTACACACTGAATAAGAAAGACCAATTAAAATCTATAACTAAAACTGATTTTCTTCCCAACATTCCTTTTTGCACTGCTAACGCAATGTTTGTAAGAGCCTTTTCCCCCCCCCAAAGGGTAATTAAGTTTCATTGACAGTGGTGTGCCCTACTTATATAAAGGGGCAATTGGAGGGATAACAACAGAGCTATTGGTGGCTTAAAGGCACTTAATAAAATAAACAGTGCACATATATCTGCATATGGACAGAAGAATAAGTCTCATCCCTTTTCAAGGTTGAACAAGGGCTGAACCTGGATTTAGCCTTCAGGGAAGCACTGCCAGTCTCCACTGTGGAAGTTAGGGAGAATGAAGAAGTGACCCACTGTATGGGCAGTATAACCCACTATCAAAGGAGTGATAAGAAGTCTAGACTCTTGGAAGAGCTAGTTGGTACTGCTGAGCCAACTGGGGGAGGTCTATCCAGCTCTTCCTTTGTCTTTTGCTTCCTGATTAGGTAGAGAAGCCCAACAAGTCGCATATTAAGTACTCTGCTGTATTTATAGCCACAGAGAGCTGCAAAATAAGCCCCCCTCTATGTCTGCCTCTTGCATGCAGGTACAACATAGTTTAGGAAGGGCTCTTCATTAGCAATTCCAATTTTTCATTTTTTTAAAAAGTAACAAAAAGCCCATAGCCCTGGGAAGCCTATGACTAAAAATATCTCCATAAAACTAACTCATTCTGCATACACAGAGATTTATTACTGTTGGGGTTGTTCATGAGTGCCAGGCTTCCAATAATGAATATTTGTTTTAAATAAAAATGAACAATCATTAGTTTTGGAAGCAAAAGAACACTAAACATATAAAGAACTGCATTCACTTTACAAACAGTCAGGGGCAGGGAGATGGTGAGCTAAATTTTAGGCCTACAAAATTGGCCAGTGTTCCTTTAAACACACACACATTCATTTTTGCCCTATAAGAATAGAGGATAATGTTAGATAAGCAAATGAAGTAAACTATCTTTTAATACTTTTGTAAACAAAGAAAAGTAAGTTCAGTCTCAGTCATCTCTCTCACTCACAAACACGACTTCAATTACTTACCATGACACAGCTACCAAGGCTGAGGTGCTGAAGCTCTGAACAGAAGTTCAGAATGCTGAGCAGTGCTGTTTGCTGCCATTGGGGACCACATCAGAGGCAAATATGGAAAGTGAATCAAAGAGAAGAGGTCAATTAGACATTAAAGGCTGTCACCACTTTCCCTGAAATACAGCTCAAAACCTAGGTTACAGACACCACAAATGCCATTTAATGAGTCCCTAAGCGAGATAACCATTGATTGGCTTAGAGTCAAGGTAATCATTACAAGCCTTTATGTAAGTCACTTTGGATGAGATTTTGCATGCCCTAAAGATACCTATATTCCCATGACCTATCAGTTCATTTCCCACAGGAGAGCTGTTGGAAAGTGTGGTAAGTTCAAACAACAAGCAAGGCCAAACCAAAAACACTAGGGACAGGTGACATCCCAGAAGAACAGCAGCATCTCTGACATTCACTGATCAGCTACAGCCTGATGGACCTGCCAATAGAGTCACACAGCATCAGGATTGAACTGGGGACTTTAATGTCAAAGGATTCTCTTTGCTGACAAGGGTACTGACAACCATTGAGCACCTGTCACTAGCAACATGCAGACTGAAATGAATATAACGTTTACTTTACAGTCATGTTTCTGCCATTTTAACACGGCCATTCTGTTCAGAATACTGCCACACAACTAAAAGAATCTGAAACTCTATTAGAATCAGGTGCACCTTGCAGAATGTTTATATGCTTAAATATTCAGCTTTATTTCCATACAACAAGGTGAGGCTACGTGTTTTCATGAAAATTTCTGCTTCTAAAAAAAAAAAAAACACTTTATTACACTATATTGCACTGTATTGCCTTATTTTGTTCTGGAGTTTTGAAATATACTCCAACTGAAGGGCAAAAGAAACCAAAATTGTCATACATTTGTGAATAAACAGAACTACAAATAAATGTGAGCTACATTTAAAACATTTTAATCACCTTTTAAAGATATGACAATTTGTATGCCGTAATCTCTGAAACCTATGAGAGTTCATAAACAGGAATAAATATCACAACATATTGACAACATAATATTTGGAAATCTACAGTATTTGTAGTAGTTCTTCACTGAGGAAAATAAAACAAGCGGAATATAAAAGACAAAACAACTTGTTAATAAGTAGAAGGGCTAAAGGAGAACTGTTCTACCATCTGTGTATGTATATTAGTAATTTATATAAAATTAGTCTAATTTATTTTCTGTACTAAACTTTTAGAAGAAAAATGTCTGGGTTCTTGTCCATCTTTCCTCCCAGTTAAGTGTTAGGGCTTAGGAAGGGATATGTGCATCCTGGAGATGAATGAACGGCTGCACAGATGGTGTCGATGGGAAAGCATCAGAAGCCTCAATTATGGGATACTGTTCTGGGAAGGTGGTCTGCTGGGAAGAGATGGGGCTTACCTGACCAAGAAGGGGAAGAACATCTTCACACACCAACTCACCAACCTAGTGAGGACAACTTTAAACTAGGTTCAATGGGGGCTCAACATCTTACATATCTACATACAAATGCAAGGAGTATGCGTAATAACCAGGAAGAACTGGAAGTATTAGTTCATAAACTAAATTATGACAAGTGGCATCACTGAGACTTGGTGTATACACACACACACTTGTTCTGAGGTCCAGAAGGAGCAGACCAGTTGAGAGTTTCTGGGTAAAGATAAAAGGAATAAAAAAAATATGGGTAACCTCATGGTAGGGGTCTACTATTGACTACTAAATCAGACTAATGAAAATAACAATTTAAAAAAGGACCTCTGAGCAGATGTTATAGCATCTAAAGAGGCAATCTTCGTAGACAGGTGGGAGGAAATTGTAGAAATGTAGAAAATTCAAAATCAAAAGACACTTTTGGAGTTGGATCATTTTCCAGAAAATCACAGAGTTGGTCTTCCACCTCTCAGGAAAGGCAGCAATGGCCTCCTCTTAATGTGCAATCTCTCGGCTGGAATCTGGAGGAACAGCAGCTTCAAAGGGAACATCTGCTGAGCTAAGGTAGATGATTCTCTCAATGGAAGGAGGAACTTATTCCCTTGTCTAAAATCTCAGTGACAGCTTTGTCTCCATGCTCTCCAAAGGACTTACCAACAAAACGTTCAGAAAGATAAGATGTCACTCTGCAATTCCAATTTCTTCAAGGATATCCCAGCAAGTCTTTTGACGTTTTGAATGTATAGTAAATCAGAGTCAGGTGATGCATCAGTCTCAGAAACCTCCTAGGGAAATCTAGTGTAAGGTAGGTTTGATGTAGTAGGTTTTTTCTGGTGTGTATGCATGCACGTGCATGCTCACAATGGCCTCCCAGTTGAGCATAGATATGCACAGAGACTGCAGCCAATATTCTCAGGGCTAAATCTGCTATATACAAATTCAGTCTGAGTGAAAATCTTATTCTCCTGTATGGTGGTTTGGCAGGAAAGCCTCCCTCAGCTGGTACGACTATGCCCTCTACTAAGGAGGCTTAGTCTTATGCAGATTAATGAAGGCCTTTTAGTCCTACCTTAAGTATAAGTAAAACTTGATAGAGAATTCCCACTCCACCTTAATCAAACTGTCATTAACTACCTGAGGAATTACTCAGCATTTGTTCAACTCTTTAGGTAGGGAAAGGGTTTGTGTTTTGTTTTTTAGTGATTCATTTTGTAAAAGCATAAGCACCTGTGAAGTAAAACCCTTTTCCCTTAAGTTTATTTCTGGAAAGCTTGGTTTAACAGTGTCAAAAGTACAGCTTTAGAGATTTCCTCTTCTCTTTAGAGTAGAAGGGAGATTCTCATGAGGGATTTTAAAATTAGCACTGTCTCTTTAAGAGCTGATTGTGAGCAACAGCCTTCACCAGTACCTGGGCCAAACGCTGAGAGAAGTGGGGAGGGGACCTGTGTGAGGGAGAGTTGAAAGGACAGTCTGCTGACACATTTCCTGAATGTCTTCCTGAGGAAAACAGTAACAACTTTATGAGCTCCTGTGGGGATCACTGGAAACTGGAAAGGGAGAGGAGACAGGCGTTTCAAGGGAGGTTTAGGTTGGACATTAGGAAAAACTGCTTAACTGTCAGAGTGGTTAAACACTGGAATAAATTACCTAGGGAGGTCGTGGAGTCTCCATCATTGGAGATTTTTTTAAGAGCAGGTTAGACAAACACTGGCCAGAAATGGTCTAGATAACACTTAGTCCTGCCACAAGTGCAGGGGACTGGACTAGATGACCTCTCGAGGTCCCTTCCAGTCCTATGATTCTCCCGGGGAAGGTGATCCCTGCCGCTTGGTCTGAGCTGAGTAGGGACTGACTGCTGAGAACAAGGACAGAGCTGGAGCAACTGAAGACAAAATAACTCACTAGTATAAGAAAGGTCACAAGAGTTGGCACCTTTCAGGGCATCTGAAATATTTCAGGTAAAATAGCTTGTGGGAGGAGGGATGCTTCTCAGCCATCTCAGCCTGTGCCATGCCTATGTGCTGGCTGGGAGCAAGAATTTCATCCTCTGGGTTGCTACGGGGCTCTGTGACAATTTGTACGCCATATTAGTTAATAAACCTGTTTTATATTTTCTCTTAACCGGTGTGGTGTTGAGTGAAGTGTTTGGGAAAAATCTCAGCTCAGTTAAAGGTTTTGTGCATATTCTTCTCCACGACGCGCCGGGTGGGGGTGGGAGCAGAGACTGGGTGACTGTAATAATCTTTACTGGTCAGGCTTTTGACCAGGGCAGGACGATACAGCTCCGGGGTCCATAGCTGGGGGGTATTTTGGTTGAAGACTCTCTATTGTTGGTTCATGCAGTGGCTGTCCAGAGCATTCATGAACACAGCTGGGTGTGGTCCCTACCCATCCATGTTGGTGTAAGTGCAAGCTTGCAGGACTTTGCAGCTTGTCACAATGCGAGAGGGAACCCAGTTTGTTAAGACAGAGGACTCAGCTGTACCCCAGTTCCAGGTTGCACCCGGGGGGGAGGGGAGAGGACAGTCACAGCTCTTTCCCTGAGATTCTGTCCTAAGATTCAGAAGACTCCAGTGAATTTTTCCTTCCTGATTTTACAAGCTGTGAGAATAGGAGTCCCATAACTATGGAGTGGGAGCTTAAAAAAAACAACCCTTACCTTCAATTGAATGCCCCCGATTCTGGCCAGGTCTCAGTGAAGGGAGCTCCTATGCAAGCTGCTCAACTATCTCAGCATGAATCTCACCCACACACCAGCACAAGCCAGGCTTTCCTGTAGCCTGCTCCACTTTCTCAACCTTGACCCTGCCCATATGCTGATTGGGAGCTGGCTTGCTGTCTGCCATTTCTGAAGGGGGTGAGGAAAAGAGGTGCCGTCCTTCAGACCCTCCTCAGAAAGCCAAAAGATTATTTTTTTTTTTAGTTTAGCAGCTTTGAGGAGATAAACTTCAAAGGCAATGAAGAAACGTAGACATTTAGTTGAGCATTTTGTGAAAGCTCTGCTACCAGGGAAGACTTGGAGTCTGCCATGTGTGCTGCTTGGAGGCACAGAATACTGAAGTATTCTTTCTGAGTGGTGATCCTAAGCCCAGGCTCAGAGCAAAGATCTCTATAGCAAATGGGGCAGATAAAATGGGGAATGCCCCTACTGTGAAAATGTGACACGGAGGGGACTGAGAAAATTCTGTTCAAGAGAGAAGCACTGGCCTGTCTTAGAAGGCATTCTAACCTCTACTCCTTATTGCAAATGTATGTAATTTCTGCCATACTACTGCAGAGAAGCAATAAATCAAATTCCAGCAAAGCTCACCAAATCACACTGTTAAGAGCATTAATTCAGTTTTTTTGGACATCTAGAAGTATCTTGCTGAATAGCAACAGCTTTCCTTTTCCTATGTCAAGTTCAGCTCTCAGATGAGCAGTCTGTGATGGCAGTAAGCTTCTGGCTTCATTTTTTAAAAATATAATTCCACATTAAATCAATATAAATCTGGAACAGCTAAGACTGGACATAGGGAGTTTTCAATAAGATCACATGCAAATACCCCTTTCCATACACGATCCCACAATATTAAAAAAAAAAATTCTTCTATTTTGGATCTCAGTTGCAAAAATACTAAAACAAGCATTTCTGGGGAAAGAAGCTAGCAAAACACAGTAATTTGAAAACAGACAATCATAATCTGTGATGCTTTTACTGATCCTTATATCTAAGGTAAGTGACTCTTTATTTCCTAGATTTAGCAAAGAACATATTCCACCACATTGCAAATGCCAATGTGCAGGAAATCAGGTCAGACAGTAGACAATTCTACTTCAAGATGAAAGGTGCTATTATTATCATCATGAAGAAACAATTATACCTCCGATGATTTTAAACATGCAAATAGTGAAATTTTAGACAAAAAGAATCTAGACAATTATTCTAAAAGCTAATCTTGTTGGGATTATCTGAAGCCATCCAGAAGCTATTAATTTAAATAATTTTAGTAATTCGGAACTAAATTTCTTCCCACTCTTTGGCTGTCTACTCTTTACTACACAATGCCAAAATTGGGAGAGGGGAAGGGAGTTGGCAGAATTTATGAAACAACTTGTATGTTAAGAGACGATTTAGAAAGAATTATGGCTTTTTGTCTGAATTTTTTTAGTTACTAAACCAGAGTAGCAGATGCTGTGTAGTTTCTCTGAAATGCCTCTTTTATTTTAAAGTCACAATGGGTAAATCAGTAAAGTTATATCACTTTATATCACTTTTGTTATTTACCATAGGTATTTCTAAGGCAACTATCACCATTGTATCTTAGTTTCTAAGAGAACAATTTTGGTAGCACTAACGATATTCTCAAAAGGAAATTCCACTCTGATTGAAAGAAGAATATAGTAACAACAGACATACAAAGAATATTAAAGGTGAAATAAGGATCTAGTTTAAAACCACTCAAGCAAGGAAATTAAGATTTCCAGTCCGAGTTTAATTCATCCTATTGAGTCCAAGATACTGTAGGAGGCAAAGGTCAGTTTGAAGTTACATACTTGTACGTATTACAATACTCAGAAACAAGTAGGCTAGTTAAAGATTGAATGAGTGTGTTTTATAAAGGAAACATACAGAACCTGAATGATATTAGAATCACTAGGTTCCATTTTTGTTTTTAAAGCAAGCTAGTAATTCAGCATGTTTTTTTTAATTTCAGAGAAATTTACATAGTGTTTGGCTGCCTAACAACAATAGAGCAGCATTCAATTAAAAACTATTTTCAATACCACGTGTCCCCTGGATAGAACACTTGAGTAATTCTGACATAAAAAGCAGGTCTTGGGTGCAACAGGAATATTCAAGGATGAAAACTAGATACCCTTAGGCCTGGTTCCTGTAAACCTAATTTGGATCTAGATTGCTGCACAGCTATCAATGTTGCCCTCCCTTTTTCAGCACTATACTTTGGTAAGGAATATATGAACTAGAAAGGATTTGAAATATATTTTAGTCTGTTTTTACTTTTGTGTGTGCTGTTTCAGTAGCCATGTTGCAAGCAGTGAACCACATGCCAACTAAGAACTAAGAGGTGGCCAAGCCAGCTTTACATTTAAGCCATTATATTCTCTGATCTAACCTGAAGGGGGCTAGTTGGGAGATGGGGGGGCAATCAAAGCTATATATATTGAATATAGCAAAAATGCTATAGACACATGCTACAGAGCTACCTGGTATTGTGACCCCACACCGTTTTATTATTCTCTGTTAAAAGGTTCTCATTTTTACATTCTGACATCCTTGTGGTTAACTTGACTTCAGTGGGAAGAAAAGTATTCACAACTACCGGTATGGATGGCACTGCTGAACTACGTTTAGACCTCACCAAGACAGCTGCCTATATCAATGAGTGTATTAAAGCACCAAATAAGATAACACTTCTCTTGGGATTGACTTGTTATTCATATATTGTGTAGCGCTTCTTCTACAAAATGATTTTTATTCTTGCCTTGCTGTGACTTGTGATATGCTGCTCTAGATATCTTAATTACACTCTTTAATCACCCCTTTTTGTTGCTGCTTGATGAGGGAGGAGGTTGGCCTCTTGGAGACTGACTGGCCTTCCAGCAACCCAGAAGTGCATCAAGGGGGCAGCAGAAATTCCAAGTATGTATCCATACATCTATCTATGATACTTATATGTCTCCATTATTATAGTATTTAAGTGTATGACAGTCTTCAATGTATTTATCTTCACAACACTGCTGTGAGGCAGGGAAGTGCTATTATCTCAATTTTACAGATAGAGAAATGAGGCACAGAAAGACTAAGGAACCTGCTCAAGGCCACACACAGGAAGTCTGTGGTAGAGCAGGTAATAGAACACATCTTGTAAACCCCAAGCTAGCGCCTTCGCCACTGGATCATCTTTCTTCCCAGACGTAGGAGGCCTCTCCCAATGCCAGTGGACATAGGAACTACTCTTACTCCCTTGCTGTACACCCTACAGTTTGTAGATGGTGACTTTCCCTGGGCTAACATATACAAAATTGCACTTTAGGGTTGTGTGTTATTAGTTTGTGGACCTAGAGATAATTATGGACAATTCTCAATCATTTGCTCAGGCTGAATACAGTAGCCATACTTTTTCCTTTACAGCAAATTGATTAAGTTAGTATTGGGAAGGGAGGTTTGCCTTTCCCTGGAGCATCCCTTTGGGACCATACTAGTGTGCATACGGTAGGATTAAAGGGAAGATGTTTGAGACACGATAGTAGGGAGCCACTGTTGAAGGATGGGCTTGTGGCAGCCCTAGTTAAAAGTCGCATATGGGCAATCTCCCATTTCAAGTAAGTTCTCTTTTATGGTGCACTTTGGCTAGTAGGCCATTTGTTATTAATGTTGTATTTTTGACAGAAAGGAGTCTCTTGTGGTAGAAGTTAGTTTTGTGGCCTTCCTTCCAATACCTTTGGTCACAGATTTAGGAACAGATGAGCTAAGGACATTACTGGGGAGGACACAGAACATGGAAGAGGGTTTTATCACTGTACACAGATACAGGGCCCTAAAACCAAACATGTGCCTGCCTGCCATTGGTATAATCTGAATCTTAGTATTTGTGATACGTAATAGGTGCCTTCGTGCTCTGTAATTACTTAGCACCACAGAAGTGCCAGGTAACACTTCAGTTATTTCAACAGCCGTTGTGATCTCTACATATATTCCAGGTATCAGTGTTTTGGTTTTGTTCTGCTGGTTAAATTATATCTTTATTTACGCCTGTGTAATCCCCATCTATCCTCTTCAGATTAGGGACTTAGTGACAGTGGGCAGCTCCATTAGCCTTAAATAGGGTCATATGGGTGACACCAAGGGCATGATTCAGGCCCTATGAATTCCATGATTGATTTATTTCCTATGGAATCCACCTCTTGCTATGAAACTGTGCTGCAGCTTTCATTAATTTTTGTTTGTCTACAACCCTTTTGGCTGTAAAGATAACCTTGAAAACGTGAACATAATCTATTTAATTAGGTCTGACTGAATCTGAAGACAGCCTGAAACAATAGCTCTAAGAGGTATTAATTGATCCATTCAGGGAAATGGGTTAACTCTGAAATGTAAGTAGAAAAATTTTAATGTCAATATTACCTATTTAACTGCTCACCATTTAAGGAAAAAAACAAGAGAAAACATGTTTCTCATGCCTTATGCCAGTGGCGTAAGCCCACACTGCCCCCTCCACAAGCTGCTGAAACTTCCAAGTTGCACCAGGCCTTTCTGCCAACTGAGAACCATTCATAAGTATTATAATCATATTAAATGTAAAAGAAAAAAAACGTTTGTGTGTGTTGTACAGGCATTTTAATTTAGCGAATTCATATATTTCAACTATTATAAAACTGTATTTGCAGTAAAAATGAAAACTTTTGTTGTCTCACCACTCATAACCTACAAAAGTATTTAGAATATCTTGTAAAATGAAATATATACTCTCACATTACATCCTACAAATATTTAATTAACAAGGATGCTGTCACAATTTTTTCTAATTTGTAATTGTGGATTTGGGATCTAACTAAAATATAATTTTGGCTACAGTATATATGCACAAAGAATACTTCAGATATGCACTGGATCAAGATAATGTTCATGCCCAAATCATAATGATGTGTATTGTCAAATTATTTCACACAATAATACTTTCATTGTTCATTGTGCACTTGAAATGCATCAGTGCCAGCAAGCGCTGAAATTATGCTATGAATGAGTATTCAATGAATAAACATTAAAGAGACACGTATCAGCAAATACCAAGACCACCAGTACAAAAATCCCAGAAGCATAATGGTGGTCTTAAGTTAGCAGAACATAATTTTTTTTTAAAATGTTACTGTTAAGCTTCTTTGGGCAAAGTTACAAATTGACTCAAGCACTTTCAGAATTTAACAGGCGTTAGGAACAAATAATGTACAATAAGTTTAAAGAGCATTTTGGAAATACCATATTTTTCATTAGATGAGAAGAACGATAGTCTTGTACTTAAGGCACAGGACGGAGAATATCTTCCTGTATGATCTTGGGCAAAATCACTGAACCTCACTGTACAGTAATGTGGAGAATAAGAATGCCTACACACACAAGGGTGTTGTGAGCTTCACATCGTAAACTTTGGATCTGATCCTGAGTAGTTAATGAGACTACTTATGTTTGTAAGTATTTGCAGGATCAGGACCATAGACTATAAACTCCTTTGGACGTGAACCTTGTTTTCGAATATGTTTCCATAGCATACTGTGATCAAATACAAATAATGAGAAACAAATTATAAACTCCCAACGCTAACCATTTCTCCACTACACTGAAACTGATGGGATGCCCTTTGAAACAAAATCTTTAATTCAGAAAC
Source organism: Trachemys scripta elegans (assembly GCF_013100865.1). NCBI lineage: Eukaryota > Metazoa > Chordata > Testudines > Emydidae > Trachemys > Trachemys scripta. The sequence goes on along the minus strand of NC_048300.1, from coordinate 130,840,905 downwards.
AGTGGGAAAAGATTTTAAACACAAAGACACATTATTCATTCAAGGAAAAACATGAACATTGAGAATAAGATTTGAGATTTATATTCATACTGTATAATATATTGTTAATCTTATTATATTATTATTATTATTATTATATCTTATCCCCAAATTCTATACTTTTACATTAGGAACAAATCATGAACCACCACCCACAGCTTTGCGCACAAATTATTCACTATTATGATGACCATTATAATAAATGTGTAATGCTGAATAATACCTAGAATAGCAAACAGAGTACAACTATTCTAATTTTAAAGGGACAGAAATTAAAAAACAAAAACATGCTATAGAAGACAATCCAAGACAGGTACAACTAGGGAACTAATTGCACTACACTTATTCCCAGGCAGAGCTAAATGACCATGTCCAGACCCATGAAATGGCATGCAAAATCCATAAACTTAAGTATAGCGAGGACAATGAATCCTTCAGTATATTATGCTATTTAAGCATATTTCCAAGATCTCCATTGACTAACACAGAATTTGTCATACTGCACCTTACCACTGATCTCTCTAATACAGTATTCGGCTTTCAACAGTGGCAAATACCTGATGCTTCAGTGGAAAATGATCACTCTTCTCACTATGTTCTTAGACACTTATGCAAAGCCGTATGTAAGGAGAGATTCCTTTCTGATTGCAGCAAATTCATTTATGGCTTGAATTCTGAAATATTTTATTCATTTTTGCTTGCATAGCCAAGTGTTATTCATATAATATTTAATGCTCACTTTTTCTGTGACAGTAAATTCTCTAAGTTGCCCATATGTATGAAAGGATATTTCCTTTCATTTGACTTAATTTTACTGCTCTTCAATTTTACTGACTGTCCCACAGTGTACAATGAGGTAAGAGAGGGAATGATCATCTTTTATTATCTCTTCCTAATTTTGAATAATTGAGTCAAGTTCTTTTTTTAAAAAACATGTTCTAATAATTTATTCTAGTTTTTGCAATCTTGTCATATTGTTCCACTCATTCCATTAACCATTTTAGTCACCATTCTCTGCCATACCTTTCCTAGGCAAAGAGGGTCTCAGGAAGCTAGCTGCGGCTTGGGTAAGAGCATCTCCAATTAAAACATTGGGTGTTTTAGTTAACATTTAGATTTACAAATATCCCCTCTTCCTTAACAAGTCTCTCTGAATAGCTCTTTGCTCTCTCAGCATTTTGGATTTTTTCATGGTTAAAATGATTTGGTCTGGAAAGAGAGATGGTCTCTCAGACAGACAGTCCCAAGCCAATTAGAACTTTATAAATCAAAAATACCACTTTAAACTCCACCCAGAAACCAGCAGGCAGTCAGTGTAGATCATGAGCTCAGAGTGAGAAATTTCACATAAGAAGTGAGCAACCGCATTCTGCACTAGCTTCAGTTCTTGAGTTGATATATGGTGTAGTCCCACATACAGTAAAAATTAGATTAATGCAGTGCATTGTAACAAAGGTATGGATCAGGCAAGTGGTTTGCATCCAAAATAAATTATTGCAATCTCAGAGAGGCAGTGAGGTCTAGCAGACAGAGCACTGAACTGGGATTCAGAAGACCTGGATTCTATTCTCAGCTCTGCCACTGGCTTCCTGGGTGACCAAGAAGCAAGTCAATTTACCTCTGTTTCCACATATGTAAAATGGGGATTTAAAGCACTGAGATCTCTATGGATGAAAAGTGCTATATATGAGCTAGTTATTAGTATCTTCTCATCAGACATATATGAGTCTTAAATGATCATCTAACACTACTCTCAGACTATAGTAATAAATAGTGGAAACATACCTTTCTTTAAAATGGCAGATATAACCCCTGCCATATCTTCTAATTCCTTCTCCCAATTTACCAACATCTCTCATTTTATCCAGAAGGAATTTAAGCCAGTGAACTCTCATCCATGTTCCAATCTCTACTGAAAATACTAGGTAGAACATTTGAAAACATTGGATGGGTCAGATGAAGGATCTATAGAACTGGATGTTTGTCAGTATTCTGTAGACACCCCAATCCATACCTCTTCATGGGTACTTTAAATAAGGGGGTGGGGTGGGGACAAATCTTAGAAGGTGACAATGTTTAAGGGGCATTTCATCAATGTTTGCGGACAAAAGATCAATATATTGTCCCATTAAGCCATCAATAGATTGAGTTTGCTGGGAAAATATTTCCCCTCACAGCCATCCAGAAACACTCAGAATTCAACTAACTTCCAAGAGTGGACCATCAAAATAAGTCCTAAATGGAGGAGGACGACTGTAACCTGAAACTGCAGAATACACACCTGGCCGACGACATAGGTAAAATTTTCAGTTGTCCCACTTCCACTCCCAAATGCAAACACCAGTCAAGAATGTGGCCAGATAGATAAGTTGAGCCAGAAACTACCTGGGATAGTGGCTATGAAATCCTGAACTATCTCAGAAGAGAGATCCTCAATGAAGATACACCTCCACCCGGTAAAGCAGCGCTCCAGTGGATCAAAGCAAGTTCAATATAACGCGGTAAGATTTTTTGGCTCCCGAGGACAGCGTTATATCAGGGTAGAGGTGTATTAGAGTTACTGAGCGTTATTAGCCTCAGTGTCTCCAACCCCACCTTAGTGGAAAATTAATAGTTCATGCAGAGACTTTGCAGTGGACACTAACACAAGTCCCATGTTTCCTGGACATACATGCAAGATAAATATGTTATATTTAGGCTTGGCAAAATTTGGGGGTTATAATATAATTTTGAAGGATAACATCGATGTTTATTCTTAAGCATTTTTTCCTATTTTTATCTATTTAAATTCACAGTTGCATAAAATTATGGATTTTAAGCATTTTTTATTTGTATTATCCCCATAATTAAAAATGTGTATTATCAGGCAACATGGGGTGTCAGTCAATTATTCATTGACAGTAGACGCTGAGATTCAAAAAGTTAAAGTCTTATCACCGTTAAAACCCAAATTGGTAACACCATGTCAAAATATACAAAGTAAATATCCTTAAAACCAGCTCTGATAAGTTCTCAAACAGCATTTTTCTTACTTTGCCTATCTGCATTTTTTGATTATCATCAATATAAATATTTTTGTTAGTCTGTGTCTATGGTGACATCAACATTTACCAATAAAAATCTAACCCTTCCAAGCCTAGCTGTACTTGATCCAGTTTAGAGGTGGAAAAACTTGCACTTCTGGCAGGATGCAAATAGCACAGCCACAATACCACCCTTTCCTAACTCATTCCCTTCCTGTCCTCCATTTTGGTGGCCCTTTCTTTATCACCTCTCCTCAAATGGAGGAATGCAAATGCAATATTTTAAAAAAAACAACTGAAGCTAGGAACTTCAAGCATGGAAGAAAATCAACTTTGAACAAACTCAATTCAATATGTGTAAAGTTAACACTAGGGTCAAATGTAGTCCTGCCATAAACTGGTACCACTCCTACTGACTATTCAGTGAGAGTTCCACTGTCTAATGCCAAGGATGAATTTGGTCAAGTTGAAACATATACGTGCGTTCAAATTCCCTCCCCCCCACACCTCCCTTCTCTCATTTGTTCATTACAACGATCAAAACATAGAGCAACTTGGAATGCTGTGCATGCTTAGTTGTTTAAACTGGTCTCTTGGGTTAAGGTCATGCAGGATTAAGGGGTATTGCTAAAGAGCTAGATTATAACCTTACAATGTGGTGTGAATAAGAAGTGGGACATAGCTGCACAGTGTCAGAATCAGACCAGAAAATGAGTTCTGACTTAGAGAATCACAAACATAAAAACAAATACAAAGACCGTGATATAGGCCCTAAAAAATGTGATACTACCTTTGTTATGGGAAATAACACGAATTAGGCAGTGTTGCTTACTTTATAGAACTACTCAACTGCAATGGGGATAATTATATGTGAAAACGTTGTCTAAAAATATTTCAGGTCCAATACCTAAATTAAATACCTGACAATAAAAAAAATACAGTAGAACTTTACTTATTAGTAACTCCTTCTAGATACGTGATTTTTGATAATTAGGAAATTAATTACTAAACAAGATTGGTACATCACAAAATGTATTTATTTTGTCAATTGCAGTTTGTAATTAATGGTCTGATATTTTGAAATGTACTAGTAGCACTCCAGTATATTTTGTAACAGCAAGGAGTTGTTAGTAAGATTTCAATAGGGCACTCTATTTATTTATTTATTTTTTATTTTTTTAAAGGTCAGGAAAGACCACCAGTTTTGTATATGGATTATAAAGTGAACAAAAAAGTAAATTTCTACTATTTTTTAAAAATCCAGAAACTACCTTGGTAAACACAAAATATAACATTTTTATTTGCATTATTCATACGATTTTAATTTGTTAACTGTTAATTAAACCACTTACAATTTTAGCAGGAATCAAAATACTTGTTGTAAAGGTTAAAAATAGTTGTTCCTACCTCTACTTTTGTTCGATAAAGGATGAGACGCTTAAGACTGCACACTTTGGCAATGTGGTTGAAAGCCTGAGGTGGTAGCTTATCACAGGAGGAGAGATTTAATTCCTGAAGGTTTGGACACATCTCAGCAATGACCTCCAAGCAAGTCTCATTGAGAAAATGGCCACAAGCCAACTCAAGGCGCACTAGTTCAGAGCCACAAACTTTCAGGAACCTGTAAAAAGCATGTATTATATGAATTAAAAGGGGGGGGGAAATTATAGTTTTCTGTGGAAATTTTGGAACACTGTCAAAAACAAGTGGATACTGTTGAAGAATGTGCTCTTAACAAGGAAAATGTACAACCTGCATTACTTACATACTGTTAAATTAATCTGCAAAATAAAAATATGCATGGTTAGGCTAAAGTAAGTTGATTGTAACAGACCTGAGGAAATCTATTAAATGGCAAAAAAACTAAAAAAAAAAAAAATCATGGGTCAATTTGATGTCAAGGTAAGAGATCAAGCACTCAAAAGTGAAGATATTCCGAAAGTTATGTTTACTCCACCAACATTCACTCAAATATGTTGCGTATCCTGAATAGTTTTTGGTGTTCTCCAATGAATCATACAATAAGGCCGACAGCGGGGTGCAAAGAAGGCAATTGCCCAGGGGTCCGGGCGATTTAAAAGGGCCTGGGGCCCATGGCCACCACTGCTGCCTTGGTAGAGCTGGGAGCCCCAGGCCCTTTTAAATCGCCTGGGTGGGACACCCACTGACAGGTCCCTCCTCCCCCTCCAGCGCCGGGCCCCGCCAATCAGATTGTCCTCATCCTCCGCAGTGCCTCCTGTCCGCCGCCAACTGTTTGGGGGTATGCTGGAGGCAATGGGGGAAGCGGGAGGAGTGAGGGGGTGAGAAGAGGTGGGGCAGGGACGGGCCTGGGCAACGCATGGCCTAGATGCCAGGAGTGGAAGGGGCGGGACCAGCCCCTTCCAGCCGCTGAGATGCTGCGCCGCAGCCCTATGCAACAGTTGCCTGAGAGAGCCTGGCTAGGGAGGTGAATTCCGCTCCCTGCCCAGGCTCAGGTGTTGGGGTCCCCAGCAGCCAACCCGGGCGGGGAGCGGAAGCCACCTCCTCCCCAGCCAGGATCTCTCTGGTAGCTGCCGGACAAGGCTGCAGAGCAGCGACCGAGAGGGGCCGGCGTAAAAGTGGCTCCCTCCTGCTCCCTGCCTGGGCTCCTGCCCGGGCTCCTGCCCACCAGGGAGAGCAGCAGAACGTGGCGGGAGGTGAGGCAGGTGCATGTAGAAGCCCTGGCCGTGTCAGAAGAGTGTATCCAGCAGCACAGCTGGCAGCTCGCTGGGCACCAGTGGGGGTCTATTGACTGTTCTGCCCTGGGGCCCGGAATTGCTGTTGGCAGGCCTGCAATAAGGTTTACATTTAACAAAGGTAACAAGAGAAGAAGATACTAATTACTGGTAGTGGTAAGTTAATTTTACTAGAGCAGCCCGAAAGCACAACTCTACTGGGAAAAGGGTTTGGAAAAAAGGTGTTGTGTTTGTTTAAATTACAAACATTTTTTTTTCTTACTACCAGCCCTGCAAACTAAGTTTAGGAAGTGAAAGTTGAACTCTGTTCCTTTCTTGTGACTTACCAGTTACTCTTGACTTCAAATGCAACCAAATATAACAGAGATCCTGTTTTATTACAATTTTAAATGACCACTGTAATTTTGATTTTGACATTGGCCTGCAGCTTTCTGCCTGAAGTAAGTCTCTGCCCATGAGAAAAATGTGTGAGAGAGAAAGTTTGAGGTTAACTGGATAAGACATTTGAAAGCTAGGGGATCTGAGAAAAACGAGTGTTTCATCACTGTTAGAAAAAATGTTCTATTTTGTTTTGTCCACAAATAAGTCAAATGATCAATGTAAAAATTTAAAGCTTGTTTTACAATATACTAATCCTCAAGGAGAACTAATCCACAGGAGTAGGTTGGTGTGAAAAGGTTTAAGCTATCAGAGACTAAATATTCAAAACACCTAGAAACTGTGAGGGTCTCCGCATGCATTACAACAACTTCTGTTGGAGGTCTGTTGAGTTCTACAAGCTCTGTTCCATCTAATCTAAGCTTTCTTCAAAAAAGTAGTAACCTCATAGTTCCTTTTCATTGCAAAGGAAACCTTCAAAATGTAAATCAAATCACAAGATTTACAAGTTTGAAATTGCATAAAATTTAATATTCTTGAAGTTTCAACTGTTTCTCCAACAGAAGAGACTAGCTGAGCCCACCCCAGTGCTTCCTGGAGTGATGTAGTCCCTGTAAGTAGGGGGCAGATGCCTGCTTTGGAAATTTGTCTACTATAGAGTATTTTAGAAAAAAATATTCCCATTGGTGGTTGCACCAATGCAGTTGCACCATGAAAAGCCATAGCTTCAGACATTTTTAGCACCAAGCCAATTAAAGTCTCCTGAACATGTTTAATTGATATACTGGAAAAATGCTTTAAGTTATCAGAGCCTTTTCTACAGCAAGGCTCATATTGCTACCGCTGAACAGGTGTTGGCTCAAGTAGGATTATTATTATTATTATATTTTTTTGCTAAACTTGCTGAGGGTTAAGACACTTAAGAGAAGCAGGATCCAGGGGGACATGCTCCAAGCATCCTAAACAATATGCCACTTGAACTCCCTGGTTCCTTCACATGGTGTCTAAATGATCAAATCTCCAAGCCTTCTCTTTCTGGCAGAAGTCTAATCTAGCCATTCACTCATTCATCCCACCCTTCCTTCCCTTTCTTTCTCTCCGATGAGTCATTTTCCCTCATTTATTCCATACCTTACATTACCACCCTCCTCTCCTTTTCCCTCCCTCTCCCTTTCATTGCCCATCACTCTCTCCTTCTCCCCATTCCATGCCCCCTTCTTCCTCATTTTTTCTGTTAGCGTGTGAGACGAAAGGGGAGGCCCTAGAGTCTATTTCCTTTTTCCCCTAACTAGTTAGTGCCAGAAATATGTGGATTAAGAGGGAAAATGAGGCACCTTCCTATTGGACTGGAAGTACCATAGCCCCCTAAAAGGAAGGAGGAGCCCCACCATTATGGGAGGTGCTTGTCAACAAAGTAGCTGTACAAATGTGGTGCTTAGGATGAAACCCTAGTTAGGTCCCTTTCTAAACCTCTTCAATTGTTTTTTGAGCAACCTCAGTGCCTTTCTGTAGAGTCATCTGTTATGTAAAATCCGAGTTTGGTAAACACCTGTTACCCATTTGCAGTTTTCACATACGCTACAGTTGTAATGAGAAACAACCACCTAGCAAATTCAACACTGATGACTTAAAAATAAAAATAACTAGTAGGCTTTTCTAGGACCATGTCATAGATTCATAGAGTTTAAGGCCAAAAATGGCCATTAGATCACCCCATTCGACTTCCGCTATATATCACAGACTATTGAATTACACCCAGTTACCTCTGTATTGAGCCTAATAACCTGTATGACTGAAGCATATATTCTAGAAAGGCATCCATTCTTGATCTGAAGACATCAAAAGATGGAGCATCCACCACGTCCTTTGGCAGTTTGTTCCAGTTTAATCCTCATGGTTAAAAAATGCTTAATTTTCTATTTGAATTTGTCTAGCTTCAGCTTCCAGCCACTGGTTCTTGTTATGCCTTCTTCTACTAAAGAGCTCTTTAGTACCCACTATTTTCTCCGTGTGAAGATACTTAATACACTGTAATTGTCACTTCTTTCTGATAAACTAAACAGATTGAGCTCTTTGTCTTTCACTGAAAGACATTTTCTCCAACTCTTAAAGCATTTTCATGATTCTTTTCTGTACCCTCTCTCTAATTTTTCAACATCCTTTTTAAAATGTGGACACATGAATTGTATGCAGTATTCCAGGATCAGTCCCACCAATGCCACAGACAGAGGTAAAATAACTTCTTACCCCTACTCACTATTTCTACTTATGCATCCATGGATCACATTAGCCTTTTCTGCCAAAGAACTGCACTGGGAGCACATGTTGAGATGCTTGTCCATTATGACCACTAACCCCTTTTCAGAGTCAATGCTTTACCTACAGTAAATCCCCATTCTGTAGGTATTGCCTGCATTCCTTGTACCTAGATGTATAACTTTGCATTTGGCTCCATTAAAATACATTTTGTTTGAAGTCCAGCTTACCAAATGATACAGATTGCTCTGTATGACTGCCTTGTCCTCATTATTTACCACTTCACCAATCTTTTTCATCCACAAATTTTTATCAGCAGTGATCTTATACTTACTTCCAGATAATGTTGAATAGCATCAGGTTTAGTACCAATCCCTGCAGAACTCCACTGGAAACACTCATTTGATGACCACTCCACACTGACAACTACTCTTTGAGATCTGCCATTAGACAGCTCTTAATCCATTTAATGAGTGCTTTATTGATATTGTATAGTTCTAACTGTTTAATTAGAATGCCATGCAGTACTAAGTCAAATGCCATACAAACATTTTAATATATCACATCTAAGGAGTTATCTTTATTAATCAAACTTGTAGTGTTATCAAAGAATGAAACCGGGTTTGACAAGACTTATTTTCCATAAAATCATGTTGACTGTGATTAATTATATTCCTATCCTGTAATTCTTTATCAATTGAATATTGTATCAGCTTTTCCACTACAGTAGAACCTCAGTGTTATGAACACTTCAGGAATGGAGATTATTCGTAACTGTGAAATGTTCCTAACTCTGAACAAAATGTTATAGTTGTTCTTTCAAAAGTTTACAACTGAACATTGACTTACTACAGCTTTGAAACTTTACTATGCAGAAGAAAAATGCACCTTTTAACCATCTTAGTTTAAAAGAAATGAGCACAGAAACAGTTTCCTTACCTTGTCAATTTTTTTTTTAAACTTTCCCTTTATTTTTTTAGTAGTTTATGTTTAATGCAGTACTGTACTGTATTTTCTTTTTTAGGTCTCTGCTGCTGACTAATTGCATACTTCCGGTTCCAAATGAGATGTGTGGTTGACCGGTCAGTTCAAAACTCTGGTGTTTGTAACTATTTTTTCTGGGACTGATTTGAGGCTAACCAGTCTAGTGTTACCCAGGTCATCCTACTTGTCATTTCTGAGCACTGGCACAACATTAGCACTCTTCCAGTCTCCTGGAATTGCCAAGGTACTCCAAGATCTATTAAAAATTACGATCAGCAGGCCAGAGATCTTATCAATTGTAAGGAGTATAGATAACAGATATTCCTTGAATGACTGATAACTATTACTTCCTTATGGCCCTCAAAATTAAGAAAAATTATCCACCTCTGTTTATCCCCAAATAGGACCCACCTACTACTGAACTCCACCTAAGAAGTAAAGACAGTGAGAAAATGATTCACATCACATGAGACACTCTGTCTAAGGAGCTACAGATCAGCTAAGGTTATGAGTTCCACTCCCCGGCAAGAGAGACCAAAAAGCGAGCTAAAGAAGAATACTATGAGCAAGAATTTCTCATAATTTACATACAGATAAAGTCTCTTTCTCCCACCCAATGTAGCTGAAAAAAGTCTCAAAAGGATACCAAACAAAGTAATACCCTGCTTTTCTAGGCAAAGTGGCCCACTGTACAATGCAAGTGGATCAAGAGATGGGTGGTGAAAACAGCTGTGAAACCCAGAAAACTGTAGGTCACATAGGTCTGTTTGTTACCCCAAGAAATCCAAACCACCTTGCCTTCACCCTAAACTGTGCATTCGTTTGCCTTGTCAGTCAGATCTCTCTCTCTCTCTCTCTCTCTCTATGTGGATAGTATCTTCTCTTGCGAGACCTAAATGATGTGAAATGCTTAATACAATCAAAGAACATATGGACCATGTCCAGTAGGTTTAGTAGGGGACTTTCTTTGTATTCTTTCTGAATGAGTGTTTCCCCGTAGAAGTGGCATGAGTTGTATGGTGCAAGAAGGAAAGAGAACATTGAGAGAGGTAGACACCAGACTAGAGTAAAACTCCGAATTAAAATAAGCTGCTTACAAAGGGGGAAAATTGCAATGAATGTGGTCTAGTGCTGAAATACAATCTTTGAAATGAATCAAACAAACGCCCTCCGATAAGAATATGATTGAACAAACTTGTTCCACACCAATGCCATCTACTGGATATTGTTGGAAGCAGCAAAGAAAAAAAGCAGAAAGTGTCCAATAGAAATTGGAGGGTTGCCCTTTGGAATCAAGGTATACAAAACAAAGGTCACCATCCATGTGGGACCCCAGAGTAAACTTCAAAATCCAGAAGTACAACTAATGCCCAGGTAAGCCCTATGGAGAGGACTATTCCCCTGTCGCAGGGTTACCAAGATAGGGAGAAGTGGTGAGATTTCATTTGAAAGACTCAGAGGGGTAGCAGTGTTAGTCTGGATCTGTAAAAGCAGCGAAGAGTCTTGTGGCACCTTATAGACTAACAGACGTATTGGAGCATGAGCTTTCGTGGGTGAATACCCACTTCGTCAGATGCATCCGACTTCACCCGACCAAGTGGGTATTCACCCATGAAAGCTCATGCTCCAATACGTCTGTTAGTCTATAAGGTGCCACAAGACTCTTCGCTGATTTTAAAGCCTGTGTCTATCCTTCTATCTTTAATATAAATAATTAAAGATTGTCTTGTTGAATTTACACTCTTTAGTGAGACCTCAAGTAACCATACTTTAGAACTAACTAATTCTGTATGCATGCTCTCCTTTATAAGTCCAAGTAAACTGGCTTGAGAGAGAGAAATCAATTTTAAGTGATTCCTTTGATAGGAAAGGGACAAATTTAAATTATCAAACTACAGGGAGTCCTCGGTCTTAGGACACTTTTCAATTGACTGTCACCCCTACAATGCTTGTTTCACCCTTATGATGCTCAATTTGCATAAAATGTGCTTGAAATCACTTCCTGGTTGCGTTATACTGTGCTGGTATGGAGCTGGAAGGGGTCGTTTCTGACTGGCTTCGAGGCAGCAGGGTAGCTTGTTGCCATGTAGGGTTGCCACTTGTTTTTGATTGGCTCCCGGCCCCGGGCTCAGCCAATCAGAAAGCTTGAACAGTAATTAGCTGAGGCTCAGCATGCATGCCATTTCCCTGGCTTTCTGAGCCTGTGTTGCCGGCATTCTGAGCAGCATATGTGAGTTTATATGTTTATTTGAATGCTGTTTACAAAATACAGTGTACAGTAAATACATTGATGTTGCAACATTAGTCATCTATAATTCATTTAGTACAAAAATCTGGGTTACTGTGGTGAAAATAGCGTATCAAGCCCTAGTTCAGTAACCAATCCCCCCTTCATACAATTGATTCCTATGGGAAAAGCTGTTACCACTTACAACGCAATTCTGAGAAACGAATTGTGCCGAAAGTCTGAGGACAGGGACCATACTCTTAAGAGTGCCAGTAGTGATGTGCATTGTTCCTGCTGAGCCTATAACGTCTCAGCCTCAATCCTAGTCTATAACAATTCCTTTATGGGACTGTCCTGGCATGCTCAGTACATATCTAGAAATTGATTTGTATCTACACTTGACTGGTGAACTGCTGATTGTATATTGATGTCGTTCTTGGTAAATTAATAAATTGTTGACTGGTTAAGAATAGCCAAGTGTCCTCATCCGAGAAATACTGTGCAACATGAAAGTTTACCTAAAAAGAACCTAGTGTTAAATCAGTAAACTAATGCTCCCTGGATTCACTAAAGAGGGTTTATCTTATTAGGCTACATTCTAATATTGGCTTTAATGCTTATAAAATTGGCAAATCTGGTTTGTTAGATTTCAGCATTAAAATCTTACTGGTACCAAGGCAAGTTCATAAAACCAACCCCCCCCTCACACTTCTACAGACAACTCTTTTAGGACGGTGGGTCCAAGTTGTCCTGGCCTGATGATTTAGAAATGTTTATCTCTAAGTAAATGATGTTTAACATTTTCCTTGTTTACTAATGGATTGAAAAATACTTTATCGTCCTCATATGACACAAGTACCTCATCCTACTTTCCAAATACTGAAGAAAACTATTTATTGAACACTTTGCTTCTGCCTTTTCTGCATTATTAATCATTTTACCGTCTCCATGTAATACTGGGTCTATACCATTGTAATCCTGCCCCGCTCATATCTATTTACAATGCTGCTACAAAAATCATTTTTCTGGCCCGTCACTTAGAGCACATTACCTTCTTCGTTGAATGTTTCCAATAGCTCCCCCTTCTTTACAGCACCAACTTGTATTCACTTTCAAGGCCTTCACAGTTAATAAACACTTTTACCTATCATCTTTCATTAACTATTGGACTCTCAGTGCTCGCCTCTCCATGATGCCAGCCTCTACTGCTCACTTGTTAATTTTTCAAACGAAAACCTTCATGCTTTCTCCTATGCTATCCCACATGATTGGGAGGTGCCCCATAAACATCTGCAAAGCCACCACATTATCCACTTTCAAATCCATCCTCAAAACTCTCCTTTGCTGTGATGCCTACTAAAAACTTGACAACAGTTAGGCTGCTAGTGTGCAGAGAACACTCTCTCTCATGCTGACCTATACTGTCTCACTGTTTACTCCCCATCTGTATATCCATATGCCGTTTCTTATCTTATACTTCGTTTGTAAGCCCCCTGGGGCAAGTGCTTTCTTTTGAATCTGTGTTTGTACACTGCCTAGTACAATGGGATCCTGGTCAATGACTAGGGCTACTAGGCACTACAGAAATACAAATAAAATAAATAAATAAATATATAAAATAAATACTACCAGCAGTAAGATTTCTTTTGTTCCTAATATACTTAAAAATGCCTTATTGTCCTTATTCATGGCTGGCAGGGCTTTTTCCTGCATGTCTTTAGCTTCCCTTATCAATTTTCTACACTTAACTTTGTTTATATTGATTGCTATCTACTTCTCCTTTCTTCCATATACTAGATATTGCTTTTATATTTCTAATTGCTGTCTTTGCCACTGGACCACTGGGCTTTCTTGCTTATGAAATCATGGCATTTTGGCCATCTAATAAACTCTTCTTAAAGAGCTCCCAATTTTCATTTTTCTGTCCATATTTGTCCTCCCAATCAATTTCGCTCATAATTTCCCTCAATTTTAGGAGCTTTGGAAGCACCAAGTAAATATATGGTTGGGACTGTCCTCTGTTTTCCCCTACTGAAAGTAATTAAAATCCTGAATTTTCTAGTGTCAAAATTTTTTTGCATACCTTATATTCATGTAAATACTTCAGAGCGTCACTAAGGTTTTAAAACAGGATTATGTGGAAAAAAGTTCATTGGATCTTTTTTTTCTCCTTAGAAAACAAAAACCCACTTGCACTCCCCACAATTAAGCGAAATTATATACCATTTCCAGGCTATTAATATCATCTCTAAAATAGCTAGCCTTAGATGTTTCCTCTACCCTCTGAAACAAAAAAAAGTTGTCCCTAGAATTCAAGAACACAGACAGTTCTGTGTGTGGCTATGCTAGCTTTACAACAGCTATCTAGAAAACTTAAGGGACTTCAATTATAATATGAAATCTAGACATTATGAAATCTAGACAGATTCGAAAAGCAAGTTAAAAGTAATTTCAGGTACTACAACTGTCCCTATATCTGTCAGCAATTTTGTGTGGTTTTTTTCAGTGCATGAAACGCAAATATGGCAACACTAAGAACTGAAAATATAACCAATTTAATGATTTTCATTGTACAACACAAATTTAAAAAGTAAGCATAAAGAGCATAAAGGCCAACATATAAATTATTAAAGTGAAACAGTGGAAATAACTAATTTAATGTATAAAGATAAAGTAACCTATTTTCAAAAATTAAGTTTTACTTGATAAGGTCCCTTTAATCCAGAGGGATTTTTCCTCTTTCACCTCAAAGCATTTGTACAGAGTCTTGATATATTTCACAGCATCACCTGATCCCTTGCCTTAGTTTCCTGGACAGGTCATGTCCATCTACACTGACATTCCAGTTGTGTGAATTAATCTACAATGTCTCTAACACCAACTGAATAATAATGTTGTTTATGTTATAAGACATCTCATAGTCTCTTCTTGCTTACACACCACACTTGTCATTTTGGCATAGATACATCTAAGATTATTCAAATACTCATCTCACTTTTTAATACCTGCTGTGTCTCCTTTTTCCATTTCAGTTCCCCTCCCCGCTTTATTTCTACCCAAATTACAGGAGTTTAGTTATTTTCTGTAATACTCTGAAGTGAAACAGTTATGATATTCTTCTATAACCCTAATGGACATTATCAGTAAGTTAAATTACCGTCAGCTTTGCCTTAGGATGTTCACATGCCTGAAGCACTCTATCGTCTCATGACAATACAGTTTGCTTTAGTCAGATTTCTTAAATTATTCCATTTTTTCTAGACCCTTACATTTTAAAATAATGATTTCCAAGAATATTTACCTGTTTAACTGATCAAAGTATAAACAAAGAATGTTTCTTAAATATCATTTATATATGGTTATTTTAGAGGAACACTGTCAATTTAAATTACATAGGATTAAATCCTGGCCCCACTGAAGTCAATGGGAGTCAGGGTGGATAAAAATCAATGATTTAAAAAAAAATAAAAAAAAAAATCTGAATTTTTTTATTTAAATTGGATTTTTGATAAAATGCTTTTTGAGGAAAAAACCTATCTAAAGATATTTTTAATTATGACACATTATAGCTCAAAGATACCTCATCACGGAATAAAGATTATAAATTCTAATTCTATAGTATGAGACATATTCTTGTAATGTTTAAGAAAAGTTTTGTAAATGAGTTCCAATAGTTCATGGATTAGGGACCCAATTTTATGGGATTCCAGGGGCTTCTGTATAGATTATTTAGGTTAATCTTTCTATCTACCCAATGGGACTCAGTGCTCAGTCTAGAAGATACCATCAGAGATGCTTAGTTTTGCAGTTCTCAAACTGTGGATTTGTGTCTCCAGAGGTAACATGCTTGTTAACAGCAAAAATGTTTTAAATAAATAAATAAATAAATAAAATATAAATGTGAGAAATAACAGACCTCAACCTTATTGTCCCTCTGCAAATTTGTGTACACAAAGTCAATCCCTTACCTCTCTCTAAAGTGCAAAAGTTCAATGAAACAGAAGATTGTTGTAGGCGGAATAGACCTGGATAAGGAAAAGAAGTCTGGAGATAAATGTGAGAAAGGAGGGACAAGCAGTAGAAACAAAAGTGAAACTGTGAGCAGCATATTCCAGAAGTCTTGAGGTCTTTCTGAGTGTAGCCTTCATTGATTTGTGATCTACCATACCATTTTCTCACTAGAAGGGAAAACCTATCATAGCAGCAGGCTGTAAAAGGAGACCCAGTTTGGGAATATTTTAATGAAGTTCCTCTACCTGTGGGTAAGACAGGCATGCGTGCAAAATGCAAACAGTGCAACAAAGAAATGCAAGGCCTAGTTGCCAGAATGAAACCAAATCATGAGAAGTGTTCCTTCTCAGGAAGGTGCTGCGTTGAAGATGATGAAAGGAACATGCCTGAACATGCAGGATCTTCAGGCTGGTAAACTTCTTTATTTCATACTTCTTTCTTAAGGATCGCCTGTCTTCCTTCTAGACTATTTTTGAATTCTCATGTTTGAGCAAAAAATATAGTTGTTACTCTATGATACTATCATTTTAGATGCAGTTGTGATAAAAAACAAATAGCTGAAATAGGCAGATCTTCCTTATACAATTTTACCTTTAAAGTAGTACTGAGTGTCAGTGAATGCAACGACATACTAAATGAGCAGTACGGTAATAATAATTAAACAACTGCATTAACTTATTTTGTTTAGGAGAATCCATCCTCAACATACAGGATTCTGAAGACTATCCACCTTCAAGATCACCATCATTTTCTATAGTTTCAGAGTTATCTGCCAATGATAGTGTTTCAGTCACATCATGTATGTCACATAGCCACAGTATATCACCTGTAGCAAAAAGAAAAAAAATCTCCATCATCCAGAAAAAAACATAGATAAATTTGAGATAAGAGCCAGCAGATTATAAAAAGAGGTAATTGATGAAAAATTGCCTGGTTTGTTTATGCAACAAACTCTCCTTTCCATATGATTTAGAAGTTGAACCCACACTTCATTAACATGGTTCAGTCATTAAGACCAGAATACAGTCCACCCAACAGAGCAGATGTCATAGGCAAATTGCTGGATAAAGTATATGAAAGAGAAATTGAGCAGCGTGCAAAAGGTATAGAGGGTAAAATTGTTAACCTGAGTGTTGATGGGTGGAGCAATATCCACAATGATCCTGTTGTATGTCCTTGTGTGACAACAGAAGAAGGGAATGTCTTCCTTACAGAAACAATTGAGACATCAGGAAATGCACACACAGCAGAATACTTACAAGTAGCAGTAAAAGCTATAACAAACTGTGAAAAAAAATTCAAATGTCTAGTACGCCGTTTGGTCACAGACAATGCTGCAAATGTATCCAAGATGAGAAGAAATTATTTAGAAGCGAGTCCCAAGCTAATAACATAGGGTTGCAGTGCTCATTTGATGCACCTCCTAAGCCAAAGATTTCAGTGTTCCAGAAATAAAGGCTAATGTTGTTGAAATTGCAAAATACTTCCGTAACAACTTTGCAGCAGCTGCTCTGAAAAAAAGTGGAAGGAACCAAACTAACTATCCCATAAGACGTCTGATGGAACTCAGTAGTGGACTATTTTGAGTACTATATCACGAACTGGCCTAATCTGATGACAGTTTGTGAACAAAATAGTGAAAAAATAGATGGCACTGTCACAGCCAAGGTTCTCAACATTGGGTTTAAGAGAAATGTTGAACACATGCCGAGTACCCTGAAGCCTATTTCTGTAGCCTTGAACAAAATGCAGGGAAATAGCTGTTTTATTGCTGACGCTGCTGAAATTTGGAAGGAACTGAATGAGATCTTAAAAAGCGAAATATGCAACGACAGAGTTAAATTACAAGTATTAAAAAAACGAATGGGACAAGCACTATCTCCAGCTCATTTTCTTACAAATATTCTCAATACTTGGTACCAGGGTCAAACCTTAACTGCTGAAGAAGAGGAATAGGCTATGATATGGACATCCCGCAATCATCCCTTCATAATGTCAATTATAATAAACTTCAGAGCTAAGGGTGAACGACTCAAGAAATATATGTTTGCTGATGATGTTTTAAAGAAAGTCACACCAGTGAACTGGTGGAAGTCAGTTAAGCATTTGGATTTAGAGAGTGTTAAAGTGATAATCTCATTTTAACAGCAATAGCTACTTGTGCCGGTGTAGAAAGAATATTTTCTTCCTTTGGATTAATCATTCCAAATTGAGAAATCGTTTGGGACCTGAAAAAGCAGGAAAGCTTGTTTTTCTTTTCCAGATTATGAACAAACAGGAAAATAAAAGTGAAGACGATCGAGTTAGCTGGAGAAGCCAATATTTTAAGTTCCTCATGTTGACCTGGCTGATACAGTCGATTTAATTTTTGTTTTGTTTTTTAAATATTTCATTTAACTATTTTAGTTAAAAACAATTTTAACAAAAGCCAACCCGATTTTAAAAAACATGAATGTTTAACTAAATTCAAAAATTCATATGCTTGTTTTGTTAAAATATATGTTTGCTAGTGAAGAAAAAAAAATCCAGAATACATAACGTTGTTGTTTTAGTTAAATAAAAGAATTTAAATGTCTGTCTGGTGATGTTCTCCTCCTAATACAGCATGGCAAGAAAATCCTCCCAATAACTTCATAAATATCTACTTCAATTACTTTTGGTAAATTAAATAACCAATCGTTCATTTTCTGATATAGCTGTAAAACTAATCTGAAAAGTTTTCAAAATAAATCACTTTAAAAATGTATATTGTGTACCTTCTAAAAATGA
Organism: Trachemys scripta elegans; assembly: GCF_013100865.1. Taxonomy (NCBI): domain Eukaryota; kingdom Metazoa; phylum Chordata; order Testudines; family Emydidae; genus Trachemys; species Trachemys scripta. The sequence continues at coordinate 130,822,504 of NC_048300.1, read as the reverse complement.
AACCTACATCTATCTCTGAGTTGTGAAGAATATTTATTAAGGTTATAACAACTAATAAGAATGCACTTTTATGTAGAAATCCGTGATTAAATCGAGTCTTCCTGACTAGTGATTTAAATCAAATCCACCCTGATGGGAGTTTTGCCACTGGCTAAAATGAGGCCAGAATTTCACCCACTGTTATCAAAATATTTGATTTTTAAAATATATTCCCCTTTAAGTTATCTAAGGTAGTGTTAGTATAATTGATAGAGAATGTAATTTGTTTACAATATGATTTTTAAACTGCATCAGAGGAAGCTCCAACATCCAGATAATGGAGGCACGTGAAGCTGTGTGTGGAATGCTAAAAGGCCACTTGACAGATTTCCTCTGTTGAGGAAAGTCCATCTTTATCCAGGAAGTGGCCATATTACAAAAGGAATTCACACTAATGCCTATGAGAAATAAGAGCTCCTCTAACATCTATGCTCCCTTAAAACACACTCAAATTCATTTAGCAATATCCAAATGGGAAGCAGACTTCCCTTTCTTGGTGCCAGAAAATGACAGAAACGGGTCAATGCCCAGTGATGAAACAGAACACTTTGTCTTTTTAAAATTATTTATAAAAACAGAAAGAGAGATCTCCACAGAGCAAAAGAGATACAACGGACAGCGCTTCAAGATATGTGCCCTCACAGTAAAATCTTTCAAAAAACTGGCCAAAACATATAAAAGAGTGAAAATCCTGTGTAAATGGTATATTTAAAAAAACTCCAGTAATTTAGTTCACTAGTCCTGATTCTAAAGGGTATCGTATAGCTGCGCGACTAACAAACCTCGGCCAAAAAAACCTCCCAAAAACCCAACTGGCTGCATGCACTTTTTCTGCATGATTCCTAAAAATACAGATCATTTAGCAATCATCTCCAAGGTCTGAGAGAACACTTTTTTCTTAAAATTGTTCTAAATAAATCTTGTTCAATTATGAACATAAATAGGACATGCTTATTCAGATTATTCATTAATCAAGTTATGACTACTTAGTGTTTATTCTGGGAATGCTGACTACAAATCACTGCAGCTGTCACTTCCGTAGACAAGTAAAAGGGCCAATCAGTAAATGAACCCTATCCTAGACCAATAATGCCATGTTATTTTGCAGAGTTTGTAATCCTTTGAATTTGGGCAGTTATTCCACTACCAATTACACCAATGTCTAACTAATACAGTTAAATATCATGCATTAGATTTTTCAGAGATTAATCTGTACTGCACATGTAAAAAATGAAAATTGCACTGTATATCTATATAAGCTTGAACTTGCACACACTTCTAGTTTTCAACAGGCAGAGTTAACAGGAATGACACTACTGAGCATCTATATGACAGCAGACACCAAATGTATCTAACCGCACATCCAGCATTAGGAAATGCTTTTGTATATTAAATTATGTAATGTCTTGTTTCCTACAAATCTACATATAAGGAGAGATGCACGTTGAATGATATTTAGAAAAAAAGCGGAATTTTCAGAGTATTTTGTACTCCGAAAGGGAAAAGTGGTTGAAGTACTGCAAAAATGTATCAGAAATGAATATATGTGAGTGGAGAGAATATATATAAAAAAAGTTATATTAGACTAAACATTTCTCTTTTATCAGTGAAGTTCAGCTTTCATCTGCTGGTTATCTTTATTTAAAGAAGTCATTTTCTGTTTACAGTGAAGTGCCCTGATAGATACTGTTTAAGGCAAATGAGCAAAAAAGCAGAAAATGATACATTAGCAAGCCAGGAACATGGTGGTTATACAGAAAAGTGTCCCTGCAATTTAGCTGGTTTTAATGAACTATTACATAGTCATTTTTTCCAGTTTGGCATGAAGGTGCACGTGAAGATACTTTAATTTACATTACACTCAAGTGGTTACTTAGGGTCCCACTCCTTCAAGCTGCTCCACATGGGTCAACTCCTTTGCCCACACGGAGACTCATTTACTTCAGCGGGGCTCTTCATGGGCTCAGGGACTCACCCCCAATATGAAGCAGTTTGCTGGATCCTGGCCTAATGAATGATCTGAAAATGTAACCTCATACATCACTTACTAGCTCTGTCCATGAGCTAGTCACTAGAGTTTAAACTAAACTTATCAATTCACTGAAAGCAGACCTTCAGTAATATATCTGAGTTTGTGCTTTAGTAACTTACAGGACTGCTTTTTGACAGTTCTCTTTCATACAGTACACAGTGAGAAATATAATCAGTTCAATATCATAGCAATTCCAAAATACTGACATTTAATGGCTTCATCTAAATCAAGGACATTTTGAAGGTATTATTTGTGAAAAAAATTTTATAGCATAATTACAATAGGAGCCTCAATATTACAGAAGAATGTTAACATGAGCTCTTATTAAGAGAAACTTTTCTGTAGGTACCATTTGGCATGCGCAGATGAGGTATATTAAATCTATCTCCCCATGTAAGTATTCTCACACTTCTTATCAAACTGTCTGTACTGGGCTATCTTGATTATCACTTCAGAAGTTTTTTCTCTTACTTAATTGGCCTCTCAGTGTTGGTAAGACAACTCCCACCTTTTCATGCTCTCTGTATGTGTATATATCTCTCCTCAATATATGTTCCATTTTATGCATCCAAAGAAGTGGGCTGTAGCCCACGAAAGCTTATGCTCAAATAAATTTGTTAAAGTGCCACAAGTACTCATGTTCTTTTTGCGGATACAGACTAACACGGTTGTTACTCTGAAACCTGTCATTAAATATATGTAATCTATCACATTAAACTGACTTCTATCGTTGTGTGCAATCTCTCTTATTGTTTAGCTGGAGAATGTATTAAAATAAATGATTTCCTACATCAAAAAATCCTGCTCTTCATGGTAAAAACACAAAGACGCTGCATGCCTGCCTTTTGATACAAGCATGAGGTCTAAAGGCTTTTAAATATTTAATAACGAAACTACTGAATGGCAGCTCGGAAAACAGAGCCTGCTGAAATACCTCAGTATATTGAGCACTGACCTGCTAAATCCAGAAACAGATATGGCTCCCCTGTTTCCTGTCCAAGATAAATTCAGCCACTGGATGAGAGTGCAGCGAGACAGTAGGTATTCCAGAGATGTGTCATTTATCCTTGCCCAGTAGGGTTGTAAACTGAGGTGAATGTATTGTAGAGGATCACAGCAATGCTGATATAGTAGCTTACAAGTCTGTGCTAGTCTACACAGGTCTGGTACAGTAAGGTGACTCAAAATCAACTGAATGAGCTATATTAAAAACACAAAAAACAGATCACAGAATTCAAAATGTGAAGGGAAACTTGCCAAGCAGTAAGAAAATATACTGTAATTACAAAGTTAATATTTTTATTTAAAGTAGTGTCTCAAATAAACCATAGATTAACAATTAAATAAGAAATCACCACCTTATCAGTTAGATAACATTAAGCAACAGTGGAAAAGAAACAGCATTTAAAAGAAACAGAAGCTTTCTAACTATTAAGAAGCTTCTTACCCAAGCTAATTTGAACAGTTGTATAAATGTAAACCCTATGTTTCCATAGCTTCCTGCACAGTCTGCTCTTTGAGTTGACCAGACACTGAATTGACATCCTCTCTCTTCTTCCCTGCATTTGTTTTTCAGCCAGTAGCACATTTGCAAAAGACAACAATTAGACTCTGCTCCACAGGTGCTGGAAGTAAGAGTGCTGCCGCACCCCTGGAGTTGAAGTGGTTTCCATCATATACAGGGTTTACAGTTTGGTTCAATAGCTTTCAGCAACTCCATTATACAAATTGTTCCAGCACCCCTGCTCTGCTCCAAATTTCCCATTCCCTAATCTTCCTGGGATTTAGCCCTCTGTTTCCTGCTGTAAGATTCAACTATGCTTCAGCCTCAGCCCTACACCTCCCAGGCCCCACGATTCTGGCTGCAGTCCAACTAAGTAAATGTGACCAGTGTATAACTCCCAGTTTCTGACTCTTTTTTTCCTAGACCTAATCACTCTCTTGCTTTGTGCTTGGGGTTCCATCCCTTCCCTGTTCCAGATGTAACTCTAAACACAAGTTCTTTAGCCAGTACCAAAGCAAACAGCTATGACTCCAAAATACTCCCCAATCTGCCTCCCCAGCCCTACTACACACCTTATAACGCCCTAGTTCAATTACTCTTGCTTTCCCTACCATGTTCCACTTGTAAACGTGGATAAATATAAATATGGATACTCATTTAAAAAGGAAAAAAAAAAAAACAGGAAAACTGCCACACAAAAACTTTGTTAGATTAGAGATTGATAGAAAATTCACTCAATCATTACACTCATTAACAATGAAAGAAATCTCCAGTTAAGACAACATTAACACACACAAACACCTAAAGGCAAATGATTTAGAGACAGTCAAAACATTTTCCAACAGAATTTTTTTCGGCCAGTAAACGCAGATTTGTTGAAAGCAAAACATTTAGAAGCAATGTGCCAGTTTTGACAAAAGTTTGTTTAAAAACAAAATCTGAAATAAATGTTTTGCTCCATTTAACCTTTACTGAGCATGTTTTGATTTTTATTTCAATTTTTTAAATGTTATATATTATCAAATCAAAATAGGAATGAAACATTTCAATTTTGTAAAAACAAAATATTTCTATGAACCCAAAATTAATTCCACCCCCTAGAATTTCATTTAACAGGACATTTCAACACTTTTGTGTGTTCTGTTTCAGAATGGAAGAAATTTCTAAGTCACAAAATTCCCTGCAAAATGAAATGTCTGATTCCCACCCAGCTCTAGATTCTGTACTCAGATATAATAAACACAAACTCACTCTCAGACTCCTTGGCTTCACACATGTCCTTTAATTTCTAACATACAAACAATACAATTTGTGCACACATTCAGTTCCTTAGAACCACACAACTTTAACTGCAGTCTTAATGTTCAGTCTTCCATGTACAAACAACAGACTTCACTAGTACACATGTTTAGAGGGAAACTCTTTTTAACTAGCTGAGGTTGGAGTTCAGGTTGTGCATTTCAATGAGACTGTGAAGAACTGAACATGCATTTTGTGGTCGGTTACATGTTGCAATAGAAAGGAAATATATTGCATAGCTGAGGAGTTAGTGCTTTTAGGTATTGTGATGTATGAATAACTTCATGGGAGTCGAGGTGGCATGACATTAATATTGGCTTAACTAAAGTTCCTTGATTTCGGCATTGTTAAGAAATGCACAGTTGCTTAACATAGTTCTTTGTGTGGTTCTATTATACCTCTAATACATATGCTTTCACTAAAATTATAGCGGCGCTGTAAGCTTTCAGCTATTCCACTTTTTAAAATCCACCATAAATATATATCTTCTGAATATTCACTACTCCCTCCAAGTTTTTTTCCACTGCAGTAAAATATCCACTGTTCATCTAAGATCTTTAGTGACTTATAGTGCTCTCCTGTTGAACAGGCAAGCTGACCAACAAAGGGAATACAAGTCAGCAAAACCTACTTCCAGAATTATGCTGACATAATTTCTGATAAATTAACATTAATTTCGACTGCAATGAAAACTGGAGATGGATAACATCAAAATTTGGCTAAATGGAAAAAATATTTTGACTTCTGAGCACTACAAACAGTGGCAAGACTATGAAAAGCTCACCAATGTCTCTTTAAACTAATTATTTTAAAAGTATTTCCTAACCTACAGAACACTACCTCTATACCACCTAGGATGAAATCTCTTACTACATCAGCCTCTTAACCAGAAAAGTTTAAACCCAACATTTTATTTTATTTACTAAAATTAGACTATTTTGTAATATCCAAAATGAAAAAAGTAGAGAGAGTTTGTCCGTGTGTCCCCTAGCATAAAGTACAAATTGATACTATAATGAATATGTGATGCGCTATACTATTCTGTGTTCAGGACAACTCCCAGAATGCAGCTGGCCTGAATATCTGCTTCTGAAAACTAATCTCATAACATGTGGAGTTTCCTTCAAACTGTTGTTACTTTACATTGATGAAGAATTATGGCAGCTGCCATCTTTGTTACAAAGAGAAAGAGCATAGAGGGTATTTAAAACTTACATATGATTTAGAATCATAGAATCATAGAATATCAGAGTTGGAAGGGACCTCAAGAGGTCATCTAGTCCAACCCCCTGCTCAAAGCAGGACCAATTCCCAGCTAAATCATCCCAGCCAAGGCTTTGTCAAGCCGGGCCTTAAAAACCTCCAAGGAAGGAGACTCCACCACCTCCCTAGGTAACGCATTCCAGTGTTTCACCACCCTCCTAGTGAAATAGTTTTTCCTGATATCCAACCTGGACCTCCCCCACTGCAACTTGAGACCATTGCTTTCAACAGAAAGGAAGCAGAATACAAACAAAAAGAGTTGTTTTCTTAAGGTAAGACAGAAAAAAATTATAACAAATCGGATATATGCTTTTTCAAGATGAATGAGTACAGAGTACCCTGCTTTTAAAGAGGATAACTCATTAGATCAATATATGCTAGAACAACAGCATGAACATTCAGATATTGGACCTGCATTCAAAGCACCAATTTGGAAGTCTCCACTCGCAGCTCTAAATAATTATCAGTGAACAAACTCAAAAAGAAAAAAAGGAAAAGGTTATTCTTTACACACAGTAAAGGTAATCATCTATTCTAGGTCTCCATTTTGTCATCATATCCCATGTTCTCACATTGCAGCAACTCACTTGTTTGCGATGAGCTCAAGATGTATATACAAGATTATAGAAAAAAGTACAGAACATTTCCCTTCCTCCATTAAGGCACAGGGTGTTTATACAGTTATGAACTGATGGATTCTCACCAACCCCAGGGAGTTCAGCAGACAATTACTAACATGACTTGGCCCTCTGGCTAAGTCTCAAATTCTGCAGTTACAAATGTCACTGAGGCTGGTAAGCCAGAATGACATGACCACACCAGAGAGAATGTAAGAATACTTAGAAACTAAAAACCTGATACACCCCTTTTATCATCATCATCATCACCCTGTCTTTAGTCCCATTTCCCAATAACTTCTCTTATCTCTCAGGCAATTCCAGTTTCTTAGAAAGGCAGGCCTCAACTCTATCCAAACTCAGTACCTTTTCCCCAAGGTGACCGTCTCTCCTCCTACCTCTTTCTGGAGCTGTTTTTCCCCTTGGTACTCCTTCAGCCTCCCAGCCTCCTTGGGTATTGACTCTGCTCTCTCCCCCCTGGAATGAGCTAGGTCTGCGCTTATATAAAACTCCAGGCCCCTCTCACCACCATCCTCTGGGAGGACTGGTTAATTGGAGTCAGCTAGTTGCATTTTTCTTTTCTCCCCACACCTGACAGCTCACTTTCACATTTTCGTGTCCGAGGTAGGACTCTTCCCAAGGAAATTGTGGAACTGCCAGAAAGGTAAGGGAATTTACGGGGAAATGGGACTAAAACTTTAGGTGCAGATCATGATAAACTATCAATACACCCCTTTATATATATCCCTACATTCTTTCTGGTACCCTTTCCCCACCACCACCCTTTTGGTGGTGGTCAGGTCATCCTAGCTCATCAGACTTGGTAACATTTGGAGCTGTGCTTGGGGTTAGCTGGACGTCACAAGTCACATTAGTGTTTGTCTTCTGAACTCCCTGGAGCTGATGAGAATCTACTGGTTCATACAGGGGAGAACCGATTTCCCATTACACTAATTTTTAGCTCTTCAATGCATGGAATATATCTTTAACAATACTGTAACCACTAAATGCACTGTGTTTATCTACAGTAAATTTGTTCAGCAATAGCATTTTAATATGATCAAAAGCAAATTACAACTTCATTTAACCAAAAATTTCCTTTCCAAGACCAAGTCAAATTTGCACAGACTCTGGGTTCTTCCTTTCTCCTTGGCCAGACAAGTGAGTGTGGGGACCAATCAAATCTTACAATTTTTGCTTTTTCTAGGAATCTCCACCAAATTCTCCAATTTGATTCCTTCCAATCCAAAAGAAAATGTGTGTTAATCTACATTAGCTCCTTATTCAGAACAAAGTTCCTCTGGATGAGAGTCTGTGTTGCCAGAAAGAAATTATCAGGTAAATGGCATTATAATTTTTCATCTCCATGACCAGGTCTGGTACAGCAGTACTTTAGCAAGCACCTAAGCTATGAAAAAGGGAGCGTGGACAAGCTTTCAGGAAAAAAGTGTGTACTAGAATCACTGATGAAAAAGACAGGAAGGGGAGACAGTATATTCCAGCTCCCTATCCTTATAGCAAATGGCTCCTTAAGAGGGAACACGCAGCCCTAAGTACCATGTGACTAAAGGTTTTAATCAGCAAATGCATGTACATTCAATGCAAAGTAAATGTGTGGAGAGAGTGTCAAGTGACTGCTTTGCAGAATTTGTCCACTGATGCTTTACTTAAATTGCCAAAGCCACTCAGGTAGAGCGGGCTTTCATTCTTACTGAGCAAGCAACTTCCATCACCTATGTGCCTCAGGATGCAGGCTTTGATCAATGTGGAAAAAACATACTGCAAATTTTTCAGTGTCCTTTCTAGAGTTAAAGAATGGAACACACAAAGGGCGGTGGGGGGAATGGGACTGTTCTAAAAGGATCTTCCTGTCAGAGACAGGAATCAAATAATCTAGAGCCTTGAAAGGAAAAAGCCAGGGCCCAGTGGATTCTTTTATGACCCATGGACTTACTGGTGCCAACTGGCTGAGAGGAAGCATAGAGTTTTAAAGGGATCCCCTGGGTTGGATATCTGCATAATAGTTGACCAAAGGGTGGCACGTGAGGTGTCTACTGAGAGCCAATAGCCCACTGGTGGTCATAATCATTGCAAAATGTGTCTGGATGATATTTAAAGAGTTATTTATTTATACTAAAAATTATGTTCTCAAAGTGTTGGAGTTAAGGCAGATCACCAGGAGGTGATATACCTCTGAAACGTTATTTTCAGGCAGGAGGTAACGATACCTATCGCCCTTTCTCCCAGTCATGTGTGTATTATTTGTCTCAAAATATAGGTCTATCTGCATATTAAGTCAGGTGAACTGAGAGATTGCAAAATCTGCAAGAGAGGAAGTTTGCAGGAGGAAAAAAAGAGCAAGAGGGGGGGTCCTGCTTATTCATAAAGAAAAATGACTGTTCTCATATATCTTGAGGTGCAAGGGAACACATGGGACTCTTCACATAGGAGGCAAATGGACTGCCTTGAAAGGAGGGTCACAGCCAACCTGTCTGCTACATGGATTTTGGATGTACAATACTCTACAAGGCATGAGAGTATCTTGTTAATTAAGTCTAGGCTCTAGAATGCATGCTATGATTTTATTTTATATGTAACCATTTGTTTCCAATATTTCTACTTGTTATTACTTGAATCTGTGCTTTGCTAAATAAACTTACATTTGATTTTACTATATATATATATATCTAAGTAAAGCAGAGAGATGTGATCTGAGGTGGAACTGGTAAGCTGGGGTGTTCTGTTTGTTTGGTAGCAGCAAATCTATGAACACTGCAAGTGTTCAGTGGATCAGGGGCTGGACACACAAAACATAAAATGTCCTTGATACCTGAGAGACCATATAAATGTATTCATGAAACCCAACATATTAAAAAATGGGTAAAAAAAAAAGGAAAAGTAGTAAACTAAAAGGAGAGAAAAATGGAGACACACAAATAGGAGACAGGAGTTCATAGGCACAACAGAAATGGATCCAAAACATTTCTTCGCTGATACCTTTAAGGACCTAGATAAGAATAAGATCACCAAAAGAAACGTTTTGTTGATCCAACAGACTGCAAATCAGTTTGCTTATCCTTTCTAAAACAGACCTATTTTTAAACACATTTTTCCTAGTTTAAGAAGTATTTTCTTTAAATGATGAAAAATATAATGAACAAAGTAATACATGACAAGATTTTCTGGGGCAGACAGTGTCCCAGAGTACACTCAAAACAATAAAATGTTTTGCCTGGGTTTTGTGCATTTGAGATATCAGGAGTAACAACATTTATATAAAACTAAACTATTCTGTGTGTGTTGTGATAGCCTGAAAATGTTTCAGGCCAGAATACAGCTATTTCCTCATTAATTAAATACTGAGCTGATTAGAATTAGGAAACAGTAAGAAATGGGGCCCAGAGTTTGAATATCACACAATTATTATGAATACTCCTCTTTAGACTGAATGTTGTATTTTAATACTAAAAACTTTAAATGGAAAGAAAAACTACAAAAACAAAAGTGAGCTGAGAGGAAAACTATTTTCTTTTAAAAGTTCAACACTTTTGGCCCCTCCTCCTTGCTCCCCTTCCCAGAATCTTCACTACTTTCCTCTTACATCCTCGCTCTTATCTCCTTCTTCTCTCTCCCCACTCATTCCCTTCAGCCAGGTTCTTCCCAGAAGAGCTATAATGCACTGGTGCCCAGCTTGGTCCTTTAGATTCTAAACATTGGCCCTCAGAGGTGACTGTATTAAGGAAAAAAAACCTTTGTAATTGATTCTGAGTTGAAAATTTGTTCCCTGAGCCATTCCCTGCAATTTTAAAATGGAAAGTGACTGAACCAGCTCCAATACTTGGGGAGGTGATAGAAGAGACCATCACTTCCCAGCATTTCTCCTTTAGCCCCAATAGCAGCTCCGATTCCAGCTAGGAGCACTCTCAGTAGCTGCTGTTGCACTGTAGGGGAAGGAGAATGTAACTGCCTGTTCTATTGCCTTCTTCCTTGCTAGGGTCTGGGAACCCCAAGAAGAGCTTCCCTGAGTCCCGGGGGAATGCCTAGCAAAGGATGGCTCCTTTTCCTCCCCACACAACCAGCTAGGGCATCCAAAGAGGTGAGTAAAAGGAAAAGCTGAGAACCAATATCAGTTATGGTTCCCCAATTCTCTCCCTTACTACCAGATTAGAGAAGCCTACAGATGGCTATAATCTAAGCAGAAGGCTATAGTCCCCAACACAGTGTACTCCAGCCAATCCCCACGGCCAATATACCCTCTGTATTGGGGATTACAGGGAGGAAGGGAGAAGAGCTGTCTATGCTGGCCCTAAAGCCATTGGTGACTCTCCCATGCTGAGTGTATTCTTCCCATGGAATTTACAGATGGTTCCGGCACCTTCTGTGTTGCAAAGGAGAGGATCTGCAAAGGCTCTAGAATAGGACAGTGAATCTGATTGTGACCTCTTGACTTTTTCAAAATAATACACAAAAGTTTGGAGATCGCTGCTTTAGTGTATTTTGTGTTGTGTTTCAACACCGAATTGGGTGGAAGATGCCGAGATTTTCCCCAATACAAACAATAAATACAAATATGCTGTATAGTAATTATTTTAGGGACAAGAGTCCTGATGTCATATGTAGACAGGGACAATGGAAAAGATGAAGGGCTTAAACTATTTTAAAAATGATTTCTATTTCAGTAGTTTGATTTTTAGTAATTTTCCTTGTCTTTCACATACTGTAAAGTCTGGAATTTTTCAAATGAAAGGAATGAAAAGCCACAGCGTGCATGTTCTGGGAAACAGATGAAAAATTCTGAGTTCAAGAGGCAGAATTGAGGGATTGTAGTAGCTAAGTTGAAATGTACATGCTCACAGTCTGGTTACCTGAACACTGATTGGCTAATAACAATCACCAAACGTATACAAAGTCACTTATTATATGACCATTGAGAAATAACTAGACAATGATTATGTAAATCAGACACCCACAACCAGAATGCAAGGAATTGCATAACCAGGGAGGAAAAAAATATAGCTTTGGATGAGTAACTATACAGCATTTCTGCCCTCTGGTTGAGACAATTCCATTTTAGTATAATAAGCATTTTTTCCTTACCTCATAAGGCAGTTTATCAAAATACCCATTAGTTGTCCATTCCCTGAGGGCTGCAACACTGAACTGTTTATTAAGACTATCCATTTCAGAGCCATTCTTTTCTTCATCATCATCTTCATCCAAATCATTCATATCTATCATCGAAGTCTTAAGCGAAAGTACAGGTCTCTCTTTCACACCATGTAGTACTACTGCATCTAATTCAGCGTAATAGTCCTGAAGGGAACTATTTACTTCCAATCGAATTAGATTTGTGGGAAAGTCAATCTGTTTAATACAAGGTGTGAACTGGCGAGCCTGAGGAGAATTCACCTTGGTAGGTGCTTCTGACCAAAGGATTTCCCACCTACAAAAGAAAAATTGCACATATAATACAGTGATTAATACAAAAAGATGAGTTACTATTGTAAGCTCTGAACTTGCGCACAATGTGCTACTCTGGCAAAAGTACAAGTATTTAGTAAGTTAGGAACATGGCTAAGAGGCCAGTTAAGATTGCTTTATTTCCCCAGACTTCAATAAATATCTGAAAAAGAAAAAAATTAAACAGGCTCATCACATATTAGGATTATACAATTACTGTACTTCCTTTGCACTACTGACAGAACAGGATGTGTGCTCATGAACATACAAATGTGGTCTTTTACTAACACAAACATACAAATCCTTGTAACATATCACAATTTATGCAAGTGTGGCAAAAAGGAGAATAAGCTTGTATAGTAAACTTCATATCTTAGTACAAATATACTAAATAGAGAACAGAGGGTCACATGAAGAACCATACAAATACTTAGCCAAAACTTCTTTCTAATTCCCCTCCCCACAAGCACATTTTTAACAAAAAAACTATATATTAAATATTATAACAAAGTCATTAAAATAGGAATAGTTAATAATCCAGTTAATAATGACAATTTTTAAAGTGTCTAAGTTCTATTTTGTTGACTTTTGAGCAGATAAACAAGAATTTCTCTTCTAAGTCATTCATTGTCAAATGCCTCTTTAGTAGGGACCTACCAAATTCATGGTCCATTTTGGTCAATTTCACGGTCATAGATTTTTTAAAAAGTAAATTTCATGATTTCAGATATTGAAATCTGAAATGTCATGCTGGTGTAACTGTAGGGGTCTGGACCCAAAATGGGGCTGTGGGGGGATCGCAAGGTTATTTTAGGGAAGTTGCGGTATTGCCACCCTTACTTTTGCGTTGCTGCTGGCGATGGTTCTGCTTTCAGAGCTGGGCAGCCAGAAAGTGACAGGCTGCTGGCTGGGCGCCCAGGTCTGAAGGCAGCACCCCGCCAGTAGCTGCGCAGAAGATACCATACCATGCTACCCTTACTTCTGTGCTGCTGCCTTCAGAGCTGGGTCCTTGGCCAGCAGCCGCCGCTCTCCAGCCACCCAGTTCTGAAGGTAGCAACCCCCTTCTGGGTCAGGACCCCCAGTTTGAGAAACACTGGACTCCCCCCCTCCCATGAAATCTGAATAGCATAGGGTAAAAGCACACAAAAGATCAGATTTCACAGTCTGTGACACATTTTTCACATCCATGAATTTGGCAGAGCCCTACTCATTAGTGCAATGTTATGGATAAGAATTTAAAAAAACAAACAAACTTCAAGTCATCTTTGATCATTTGTAAATTTCTTGATTTTTTTTCTTTTGGTAACAAGCATTTTTTGAACATTTTTATCCTCCCTGGCTGTACATGAACCCAATGGCAGGAGTACCAGGACATGCATGAATTCCCATTCATACATCCTCTCTGATGCACCTCCTTCAGTGAATGGCAGAGTCACCAGTAGCAAACCACACATGGAGTAGTCTAGAGAAAGAAGAAAAGCCCCTCCTCACCAAGCCTGCGGTGCTCCCCAGCCTTGTAGACAGGCCTGGGAATGGAGAGAGGTCTGCTCTTTAAATGTATTCTGCATACTCCAGGCCAAAGGGAGGGGTTTTGCAGGTGTTCCAGTCACAGCTGCTACTTCACACTGCTCCTGCGCCTTCTGCTTCCTTGACCAGGTAGATTGATGACAGGGAAGGAAACCTACAACAGCTACTGCTGCTGTTTCCTATGGCATCGTATCCGCAGCAATCTGATTACCCTATATACAAACCCAGTGAACTTTCACCAGTTGTAGCTCCCTCCCACCTCCAACTATCCTTGTCCTGCCTTCAAAGATCTCACACAGCTTGGCTATCCTTTGTCACACTGATCTCAGAGACCTGACACTGATTCTGCAGTAATTGGGCTCCCTTTCTGATAGAAGCTATCAGCACTCTGAATCTGTAACAAGTGTATGCTGATGATAAAAGACTACTTCTGAATATTTAGACAAATCAAAACATTGTTTACTCATACCAATACTGGACAATTAACTTGTCCTGTTAAACAGAAAATAAAATGTAAGCAATGTTTCCACTAAAAAAAAAAATAACTCAGTGCAAATAACGCCTGGAAATTTCACTTGACAAAATTAAAACCCAGCATAGGAACATATATCCATGCTTACCAGAAAATTTCCTTACTTCAATAATAAGGTCAACAGATCTGTTACAATGGTTATTACAGCCTGCTTTCAGCTTGGCGGCAGAACCAGACCTGTCAGTAACTGGCAGTGGGGAAATTCCCCATTTCCTGACTATGACACTGTAATTGTCATTACTACTCCAGCCAGGTTAATTCAAATCTACTTTTTAAAATTACAGATTGTGTTAAATATACAATTTCTCCTACCGCAGAGTATGGTAAATTCTACCTAATGACAACAAATCCAAATCCTTGGATGCCAATTTCCATCTCTATTCTGAATGATCCATTTGTCTTCAAGGTGGGCTGTGTCTATGGATTTTATTACTCAAAGGGAAATTTTCAGATAAACATGGATAAATTCTTCTATTCTCCTTCATGCTAAGGTCCACAGAGCTGTCACAACAGGATTTTCATATCAGTGTGCCTCCAGGATGGAAAGCAGCAGCATCCTTTAAATATGGACATCTAAAACATGCTGGATTATTGTGATTGAATGCATCCTTGTATTCACACCCTACACACCACTGTAATAATCTTTGTACAAAATATCCCTGGTAATGTATCATTTGAAAACTATTAACTTGCTGGTCAATAATAACATGGTAAAAAGTATGTAGCAACATTATGTGTTAAGTTATAAAATCCCCCTGTATGATATTACTAGCTCATGATCAAAAATCACAGAGCCCTGCACCAGAAAAAGTCCTAAACACAGAAGTGTGTGCATCTCAATTTAATAAAAGTTGTAAACAGGGTCCTAAGACAGGCTAAGACAGGGGACAAGGAAAACGTGTATTTCAGCAGAGGGGAGAAGAAACAGCATGCACACTCTTTCATCACCAGACACCATGTTGCCTTCTTTACTGTTTGAATGAACTTTAACTAGGAAAGTTAAATGCATTTCGCAGAGTGACTGAACTATAACAGTGAAGGGCAAAAACACCCCAAGTTCTCTCTCTCTTCATCTCTCTCTTTTTCACCTAAAACAACAAAAGAAACAGCGTTTGGATTTTGCTAGCAGATTCTGGCCTGAGAATTTGGTCAGAAATGTTTCTGGGAAGCTGTGGTAAGAACTTCACCTTGAACCAAGTCTAGCTTGTTAAATTTAGAAAACATTTTATTTTTCTCTCTTGTAACCATTTCTGACTTTAATGCCTTATAACTGTACTCACTTTAAATATCTCTTTGCAGTTAAATAAACATTTTATTCATTAATAAAAACTAGGGCTGTCAAGTGATTAAAAAAATGAATCGCAATTAATCACACTGTTAAACACTAATAGAATACTATTTATTTAAATATTTTGGATGTTTTCTACATTTTCAAATATATTGATTTCAATTACAACAGAATACAAAGTGTACAGTGCTCACTTTATATTTGCTTTTGATTACAAGTATTTGCACTGTAAAAAACAAATAGTAGTTTTCAATTAATCTAATACAAGTACTGTAGTGCAATCTCTTTATCATGAAAGTTGATCTTACAAATGTAGAATTACGTACAAAAAAACCTGCCTTCAAGAATAAAACAATGTAAAATTTTAGAGCCTGCAAGTCCACTCAGCCCTACTTCTTGTTCAGCCACTCGCTCAAACAAGTTTGTTTACATTTGCAGGAGATAATGCTGCCCGCTTCTTGTTTACAATGTAACCTGAAAGTAAGAACAGACGTTTGCATGGCACTGTTGTAGCTGGCGTCACAAGATATTTACGTGCCAGATGCGCTAAGGTTCATATGTCCCTTCATGTTTCAACCACAATTCCAGGGGACATGTGTCCATGCTGATGATGGGTTCTGCTCGATAAGAATCCAAAGCCGTGTGGACTGACGCATGTTCATTTTTATCCTCTGAGTCAGATATTACCAGTGGAAGTTCTTTTTTGGTGGCTTGGGTTCTGTAGTTTCCGCATCGGAGTGTTGCTCGTTTAAGACTCTGAAAGCATGCTCCACTCCTCATACCTCTCAGATTTTGGAAGGCACCTCAGATTCTTAAACCTTGGGTGGAGTGCTATAGCTATCTTTAGAAATCTCACATTGGTACCGTCTTTGCGTTTTGTGAAATCTGCAGTGAAAGTGTTCTTAAAATGAACAACATGTGCTGGGTCATTATCTGAGACTGCTATAACATGAAATATATGGCAGAACGCAGGTAAAATGGAGCAGGGGACATACAATCCTTCCCCAAGGAGTTCAGTCACAAATTTAATTAATGCATAATTTTTTTGAACGAGTGTCATCAGCATGGAAGCATATCCTCTGGAATGGTGGCTGAAGCATGAAGGGGCATCTGAACATTTAGCATATCTGGCACATAAATACCTAGCAATACCAGCTACAAAAGTGCCATGCAAATGCCTGTTCTCACTTTCTGGTGACCTTGTAAATAAGAAGAGGGCAGCATTATCACCTGTAAATGTAAACAAACTTGTTTGTCTTAGTGGTTGGCTGAAAAAGAAGTAGGACTGAGTGGACTTGTAGGCTCTAAAGTTTTAGATTGTTTTGTTTGAGCGCAATTATATAACAAAAAAATCTATATTTGTACGTTGCACTTTCATGACAAAGACTGTACTACAGTACTTGTATGAGGTGAATTGAAAATTCCTATTTCTTTTGTTTTTCATTTTTACAGTGCAAATATTTGTAAAAAAAAGATACACTTTGATTTCAATTACAATACAGAATACAATATATATGAAAATGTAGAAAAATATCCAAAATATTTAATAAGTTTCAATTGGTATTCTATTGTTTAATTAAATCACAATTAAAACTGTGATTAATTACGATTAATTTTTTTAATCGTGCCTAATTTTTTGAGCTAATCGGGTGAGTTAACTGTGATCAATCAACAGCCCTAATAAAAACTAATCCAGCATTGGGAAATGTGTGGGTAACTCCATTTATGGTAGCAAACTGTTGTACATTGAGAGGCAGTGGACCTAATGTATCTGGACTATCCAGAAGAGAGTTGGACAGTGCAGAACACACTTTTTTGGGGGGGAGGGAGGGGGAAATCTGGGACTGCACTGGGCTGCTGAAAGCCAGAGTGTGACTGGTGTTTGCTGTCAGGCTGCTGGGGTAAGAGTTGCTGGCTATACACAGACATTCAGGGTGTAACCAGTATGTTGTCTGGCTGTTTGTGAGGAGCCCAGGTTGACTGGTCTGAATTGCACCCTGAAATGTCATAATTACATATAACTATCTTGATCTTCCCCTGGACACTATGGCCTGGAGAAGACAGACAAAAGAAAAGAAATGGCATTGTCTAAGACTGGATAACCAACATTCAGAATTTGGTGAGCTGATGACCACCTAGCAGATCTCACTACAGAAGACTCTGCTCTAAGATTGTCAGTGCTCTTAAGGACTGGAGTTTGATGCTTAACCAAAAGAGGAATATTTCTTGAATTTATTTAAGGAATGAATGCTATGATAGGAGTAAAGACTACCTGTCTGAATTAAAAATACAATGCCAGATCTCATTAGAGAAAACTCCCAACCTTCAATAAAAAAACCTCGAGTGACTGGAGAAAGTAGCTATTGGGAAGCCTACTCTAATGGATAGGAAGTATAACAATACCTCCTGCATGGATTCAATATGGGTAGTACTGTAAAGAGCAGAATGAGGTTCCAAGGTCATGGATGAGAACCTCTCTCTAGAGGACTACAGGACTTGAAGCACAAAGTGATTACAGAGCCACATGAGGGGAAACTACTCAGGGCATGGATGTTCCTATGTTCACAAAGCCTCTCTTGAATAAACTGTTAATCTTTTGGTCCACAAAATCCTTAAGGGCCCTTGGGTTTAGAAAGTTCAGTGCAGAGAGTGGTCCTGGAGAAACTGAAGGAAGGTGGTGTTAAAAGTGAAGAGGTGGAAAAAAATTACTCATTTGGCCTAGCTACACTTAGTATAGCATTTTTGAGTGGTTCTCTGGGTAGATCTTTTTTACACTGTATTTGGCCATTCAGAGTGCACAGTGTTCTCCAGAGACTCTGGTATAAGAAAGTCAAAAGAAACTATCTTCCATCTTTACATCTTGGAAGGGTTCTAACCAAATGGGATCTGGGGAAAAGTACAGAGAAGAGAAAATTAGATTCATCAGCTCATCCACCTTATTCTGCACAAAAAGGCAACCCTCATCACCTGGATAGGTCCAAGTATGACATGGACAGTTCATTCTTCACCACTGATAACTTGGGCAAATGCTTGTGATAGTGAACTTTTGTAATGCCTCCCTTCTTATGATGGTACTTGGAAAGAAGGAGATCCAGGATAACTAATGAAAAACAAAGCAGCCAGGAACACTTGTAAGTCACAAGATCTGGATGCCTAAGGAGCTCCACAGGGCAGGGTCGGGGAGAAGCAGGGCCTTCTTTTTTCCTATGAGGAATTGAGACAAACTATTTTGTCTAAGAGTATGGGATGGGGCTCAATAGGTTCAATTAAATAATAGAATAATCTGAGGCTTTAGGGATGGATGCCTAACAGCCCTGTTCCTAGAAAGAGAAACCTTAGTTGACATCTTTGAAAACTAATCAAGAGAGACAGCATGGGTCTGAGATTCTGAGCAGAAGATAGACCAAACTACAGAGACTTTCATCCTCCCTTGTACAGTTCGGGCAAAAAAAGCTTACATAAGTAGCAGTTAGGTGGGAGCCCATATCTTGAGTATTATTTCCCCTCTCACTGATCTGTTCTTTAATTCTGGCAGTCATGTTTAATCTCATTTAAAAGAAAGCAGGTGATAAACTGGCTGTGTACATCTGAAAAGCCAGGGCCTGCTTATGTAAGAGACCCCAAATCGCCCCAACAACCATTTTCAGTGAGACTGCTGAATAGTGGAGACACAGCACAGATCACTTTTATCTGTTATTGGCCTAGTAGATACTGGAGAAGCTGTAGATGTGATGTATCTTGATTTTAGTAAGGCTTTTGACACAGTCCCACATGACATTCTCATAAGCAAACTAGGGAACTGTGGTCTAGATACAATTATTATAAGGTGGGTGTACAACTGGTTGAAAGACCATACTCAAAGAATAATTATCAATGGTTTGCTGTCAAACTGGGGGGAAGTATCTAGTGGAGTTCCAGGGGTCTGTCCTGGTTCCACTACTATTCAATATTTTCACTAACTGCCTTGAATAATGGAGTGCAGCATATGCTTATAAAATCTGCAGATGACACCAAGCTGGGAGAGGCCGGAGGACAGGATTAGAATTCAAAACTACTTCGACAAATTGAAGACTTGGTCATGCAGTTGGGAAAAAGGTTAATATCATTCTGGGGTATATTAACATGAGTGTCGTATCTATGACACAGGAGGTAATTTTCCTCTTTTCTTGACATTGGTGAGACCTCAGCTGGAATAGTGTGTCCAATTCTGGGTGTCACACTTTAACAAAAATGTGGACAAATTGGAGAGAGTCCAGAGGAAAGCAATAAAAATGATAAAAAGCTTAAAAAACCTGACCTATGAGGGAAGGTTAAAGAAACTGGGCATGTTTAGTCTTGAAAAGAAGACTGAGTGGGGGGATCTGATAACAGTCTTCAAATATGTTAAGGGCTGTTATAGAGAGGCCACTGATCAAATATTCTCCATGTCCACCAAAGGTAGGACAAGAAGTAATAGGCTTAATCTGCAGCAAGGGAGATTTAGGTCAGATATTAGAGAAACTTTTTAACTATAAAGATAGTTAAGCTCTGGAATAGGCTTCCAAGGGAGGTTGTGGAATCCCTATCACTGAAGCTTTTCAAAAGCAGCTTAAACACTTGTCAAGGATAGTCTAAGTATACCTGGTCTTGCCTCAGTGCAAGAGGCTGGATTAGACGACCTTGAGATCCAGCCCCACATTTCTGTGATTTTAGTGCCCTGCCTCCTTCCGTCTGTTGCTGCTAGCTGTAAGGAATTCTAAAATAAGGAAATTCTCTAGTTCCTATGATATCCTAAAGAAGGACTTACCCTCTAGTTACCAAACTGCTGCTAGGTTGGAGGAAGCCAAAACACAGGAGATTCCTGCCTGAAAAAAAAGAGGGCCACAAAATCCTGAGGAATCTTCATCGGCTTTGCACAGAGGCAAAAGATTAGGTTGTCAATGTGACTGCAGTATCTCAAACATGCCAGAAGTGGAGCCAAAAAACAGCTTGATTTAAAAACAAATATATCAGAAGAGGGATCTTCTGTTTACTTCCAAGAAGGGAATTTCCAACAGAAATAATATTTAACTCTTGTACAGAGCTTTTCATTCAGAGATATCAAGTGCATTACCAATGAGGTATGTATCATTATCTCCTTTCAGATGGGGAAACTGGTCCAATGATTGTAGACAGAGAACAATGAATACCCACACAGGACAAAATGCATTTTATGTAAATCTGGGGAAGATAAATCATATAAAACACACCAAAACTTAAGGTCCAATCCGGACAACACTTTGTTACTCTTGGTTTTGGCTTTGCACAAATGAATGCTGACCAATTAAGATCTGGAAAAAAAAAAATTGAGCTTAGTACCTGAAAGCTCTTTTGCTATAATTTCCTCAATTAGCAGTACTTGAGGCATTTCATCAGGTTGTGGGTGTATCTGTATCTTAAAAAAAAATTCATAGATTATCTGCTTGAGTAGTCTCACTGAAACCAAGCACTACACTTGATAGCAAGCGCTTGCAGGATCAGACCCTTATTTTCCTACCTCAGTGAACAATGTTTCAACTTTATAAACGTTTACATTTGTCCAATTATCTATAGTTAAAGAAGTAACTAGGCACAATCCATAATCCATTCTGCCTTTTTAAACAAACACATTTCATTATGATTTACATTATGATTTACAATAAAAATAAATGTATTTTAATTCTGACTCCTCTGGAGTAAACAGGCCTGGATTGGTTTGTCTCAGAGAAAACTGGAAGAATTATTTTTGTGGAGATCCCATCTGAAAGGCTTTTCAGGAAAAAAAAAAAAAGGGGGGGGGGGGGAAATCGCTCCTCGGTCACCCTAATTCACCAATCTGAAGTAACTGCTGAATATGCCATAAACTCAAGAGGAAAGTGGTACCTATCATTAAATGTTTGCTCTGTTTGAGTAAATTATTTTCACTATTTTTTTCTCCTTTTATAGCTTCCTTTAGTTTAGTAGGCAACTTTCATTCCTTTTATGTCAGTCTACCTCAGTAACTAGCTTATTCAGCCAAGATCAATCTGATCAAGGAATAGGTTTTCAAGAGGGAATTTTTTTAAAATATTTTTTAAAATTAAAAGGCATATTATTTCTTATGAGCAAAGGAATTAAATGGATTCAAAGTTTAGATGCTTTGGTAAAATACCATTAGTTTACATATCAATAAAAACACTGAATATCATTATTTCCTTTCAATCCTTTCATTACTATCCTAGATAATATTATTATAGCACAATATTGCCAAACAAATTAGTAAACCAATTTCGGGGTGACATATATGAGTAGTTAAAACAAAGAGAAATAAAGAAAAATCTATTTTTGTAAACATCAGCAGTGCACAGTCAGACAACTGAAAATATTTTAATACAAACGGATAGACCATGAATGGCTTCTAGTTTGGATCCCAAATTCACAAAGACTGAAAGCTGATTTTTCAGTGTATCTCCCCACAAATGGTTTGCATGTTACAATGCTTTGAGTTTTCTTATTTCATGGTTAGAAAGGTAGTGAACTAACTGTTTGGACTATTGCGGTTCTTTGAACTCAAATTTCTTACTTTTCAAGTATACAGATATTTATTCAATAAATAGGAACAATTTAAACAAACAACTGAACAGAATTGCATCAACACACTGATATAACAACACAAAATAAATTGTGACAGTGAACACATCATGATGACACACACACACACACACACACACATCTACCTTTTACGGTTTATGCACCCACATAAAAAGTCTTAATTAGGGAGGATGGGGAACCAATTAGCCCCCAAAATGTACTGGTTAACTAAATCACTTAAGTAGCCAGGACATAAAAACCTACTAACCCAAGGACTACCTGCACAGCCAGGCCCCTCCAAAGTCCTCAATTTAGAGGTACAGCGTATAAAATATTTGTGTACTATTTACTGTGTAATATACTAGACTGTAATGTATTATTTTAAATTTAATGCATTTTTAAAATGAACTTACTACAGTATCTCTGTTGCTTTTGTTAAATCTTCTTTCCGATCCTGGCCCAACTCCACTTTTTCTCTTTCCTACACTGATCATTATATAGCTTTGCCCCATGTTGTTTTCAGCGCTTTCTTCCTCCTATCTTTCTCACCTCCTGTAGCCCTTTACACCTATTTTCATCTAAAGTGTATGCTTTACTTCCTCCCCGATATTTTTTTGTTTCTCTTACTGTTCCCCTTTAATCTCTCACACCACCTTAGTTCTTGTAATTGAGAACTCTGAGTGCAGCAGTGAATCTGCAAAAATCAGGTCAGTTTTATTCTGTTTCTGCAGTTTTTAAAAACTATTAACAACTGCAGAATCAGGCACTGTATCTCTTCACTGGGAAGTGAACCCAAAAATAGAGACAACTGGTGACCCCACACCCTCCAAACACACACCTAATCCATCCTATCCTACTCTCTATTTTTGGGTCCACCTCCCCCATGAAGGGCCACGGTGCCAATTCTACTATCACACATAGCTTTTACAAGTTCCAGAAGCAGAATGTAGGTTTCATTGTTGCCCAGAGTTCCCAATAGTGGGAGTGAAAACTGACAAGATTCTGGTTAGTTTTCACTCTGCTGTGTTTGACAAAGCTATAAATAGCAGCAGAGACACAAACTATCTGTCTGAATATTTAGGAACAACAGACTGCATCAGTTTGCACTAGGCTCACATTTGGAAAGTTATCTTTGCAATCATAGTGTATTAGAGGTTAAGGGTTTTTTTCCCACAAAACATTAAAGTTTCAGTTCTACAGAAGCTGATGGCACTTGCCCAGGAAAGCTTCTTGCTCTGTACACGACAGGGAGTGGATTTTTCCAAGACTTGTAAATGGCTAATATTTTTCTAACATGGCTGCTTTTAGAGATGGTTGGAGGCCAGATTCTCTACTGCAGTCCCAGGTGGCTCAAAAGTGCTAGAATCTGGTCATAATTGACTCTCTGAAAATTACTTCAGAAAAGTAGAGACACTCTTAGCTAACATAAAGCCAGTTGAGCTGGCTCCTGTGCCAACCATCTCCCAATCAGGCTATGCTCATTGGCATAGCTGTGCTCCACGAGGCTGCTCTAATTTATGCCAGAGCTGAAGAAGCTACAGTTTAAAAATTAGGGAAATATAACTGAGCATCCGGTGTCCCACTCCCACCCTTGTACCAAATCTAGCCCTGCATCTTCATACGGCTGATATGTTCTTTTTTGAGCTTGCATGTGAAACACTTAGGACAGCATTTCTTCTTTTCATTCTTGCTATATAATATTACCACCCTCACCACTCAGCTTTTAGATAGCACTTTTCATCCATAAAGGAGCTATGTATCATCCCCACTTTGTAGATGGGGAAACAGAAGGCACAGCAACTACGTGATTTAATCAAGATCACCACAGAGACCAGTCAAATGGCCAGGAACGGAACCCAAGTTTCCCAAGTCCCAGTACAATGCCCCATCTAGTGAGCCACACTGAATGGTAAAGAATATCTGTAACAACATTAAAGCGAAAGAGTTATCAGAAATGCTTAAGAAGATTGTAACTCCACAGAATCTAAACTCAATACCTTGAAAGCAGCCACTAGGCCTTATTTAATGTCCATAGCTGACAGGTATTACTTTGTCTACACAGATGTCCCTGAATACAACATGATTACACAAGATACTGAGAATGATTAAAAAACACTGAATAAGGGCTATAAAATACAAATTAAGGACCAAATGCTGCCCTCACTTAGAATCATGCAGCTTCTACTTATTTACCGGTAATTAGCTCAAGATCTTAAATATAAGGAAGTACATACACATCTATGAAAGTTTTTAATATGAGATATGAAAATGTTGGCGGAACTGGCTAGTGCTAATACTCTGTAGTTGGACATACTTATTCCTGCATTTCCATTATAAGCTATTTTCAGGAACATATTATTTTAGCCTAAATAGTCACTCTAAGATAAAACATAGCATACAAAGGTTCACCTCACACGCAAACTTTTATTTTGTTTGTACTCAAATTTAGTTTAGGTTGTTTTGGCAAATAAGAATTACATTCAAAAATTAAAAATAAATTTTGAGCAATAGGCGCATTTTGCCTTACAACACAGTAAATCCAAAAAATCTTCACTGCAAAATGGAACACTGTATAAACAATTTGCCCTCATTATTTGGGGGAAAGTAAAAATTCCAGAGAAGCGTCATTTAATTAACAAGTTACTGTAAATGCATAGTAACTATTTTTTTTCAAAAGTTCCATATAGATTTTTTGTAGGTTTGACCTGTTAGAAGAACTATTATTATACAAATGAAACCTGAATGAGCTTTGACCCTAAAATGGTCTCAATAAATAATCTATAACTACAATATTGATATTAAACAATGTTGGAAAACAAAACACATGTACCCTAAATAAAACTGCTTTAAACATATACTGAAGTAAACAAAGTATTTGTGGGTCTGATATAAAGTACTCCAACATTGAGAATAAAGACTGAAACCCAACTTAAAAGTTCTTTTGTGGTTGTACTATTTAGTAAATTAGAGAGAGATACTCAGTAAAAGTTTACCTTACTTCAGCTGGTGTATTTTGGGAATAGGGATTTGCAGAACAAGCCAAAATCCTAATTACAGCCCCAGGGTGATATGTTTCCAGAACATGCACTGCTGTGGGATAAACTGGCTCCTCAAAAGCAAGCTCTACGTAGTCCTGGCTATAGAAGTTAGGTGGAGTCCTCTTGAATGGCAATTGGGCACTAGGACACTGATCCCACCAAGTTCCATAAGTTCGAAACACAGCAGTCTGAGTGAAGTCCCCAGAACTGGGGTACACATTTGGAATACCTGCCAAATTCCACATTGTGTAGGACATGCTGTTTTCACTACCGTAATGAGAACTGAAATCCAACACTTCTTTGGCATACTGGACTACTTCAACATTGATAGGTAAGGCTCGGCTGTTTGATTCAATAGCTCTCCGGCTGTTCATCATTTCTCCCCTTGTAGCTGTCCTGGCTCGGCGCCGAAGGCAGATATAGTAAAACATGCTGAGAACTGTTAACATGGGAAACACCGGTGACATCTAGATACGAATTATGAAGCTGCAAAAGGTCAGATGTTCTATATAAGGTGCATTAACTCTTTGGGGGATGTTTAAAAAAAAATAGCTGAATAAAACAGAATGGTTAAACATGGTCAACAGAGAAAATTTTTCCAGAAGGAAACCAATTTGCTTTTACTCATTCTAATTTGTCATCTTAAGACAACGCTGTCATTAAAAATCTAAAATCAAGTAGTTTCCTTAGGGCCACTGAATTAAAAAAGGCAGTTATCTGGAAGTTAAATTGAGCCAAAAACTAAATTAACTATTTTCCGTGTTAGATCACCAGCCTGCAGTAGTAACAAAAATTTTGTTGTCAATGTATAACCTTCAGCACTACCCTTTCATGTTGTCCATGACAGCATGCATCCCTGATATAAAAGTCAGTGGACTCCAAAAGGATGTTCATTGGAGTCCATTAATAATGTCAGCTGGAGGTCTTCTATACAGCCATGACACAAGGTAGGTATTCAGGGTTCTGTGACGGTGTCAGAAGCAGAAGTCTATATGCACGCTGTTGTATATCTGAAAAAAGAAGACATTTTGGTTCATATATTTACTGTATTAGAGTAAAAATTTGCTAAACCTGGATGTTGCAGCCATGAAAACTATTTCTGCTAACTAGAACTGACAAAAAACAAGTATAATACCTACAGCAATAGTCTAATCTGTCAAACAAAACCACATTTCAGCAGTTATACTAGAGCATACTTTATGTAAACTGTACACTTATTCTGGATTACTTTCTGATAAATAACATATATCCTAAAAAAGTAAGCTTTAACAAGAGAGCATGAGATGAAGAGAAATGCTTCAATGATTTTTTTAAAAAAATTATTGCAGTGGGAAATTGTTTTGTTTATTTAACAAAAAATATTCCCCTGTAATCCAAACAATAAAACACTGAACTAGTACACAAGAACCATAAAGTTCAGGTGACTAAAATCTGACAATAACTAGAAAAGTGGAGTATGTTTTCACTGTCCAGACTGAGTGGCATGCAAAAAGTAAACAATTAGTATAATTGGTAGAAGAGTTAGGTTTTAAAAATTCTTCAGTTTACTAATCTAAGGTATACTAGCAACACAGTTAAAGAAATCTGTTTGAAAACATTTAATTTTTAATCTGTCACTTTAAGGAAATGGGCATGTCCATATTAGATTTCCTACAAGTAAAGATTATCTTACAAACCCCACTGCGTAGTTAGCAGGCACAAAACAACTATAAGGCAAAAACTGTTAGATTTACCAATATAAGCACAGTCTTCTATTAGTAACAAACAAAATATTTCCTTACAGCTTATCAAGAAGCAAGATATACCAAAATTAATCTCCCCACCCTGATAAAAAATACAACTAACTTTGTTGCTCCACTGAAATCTTGTTTAACTGTTGCTCAATGGCAAAGAGAGAAGAGCAGTGTTGGAGTCCAGAGCAAGGACGACTAAGAATCTCCTAAAATAGATGAAGTGTTTCTGCAGCAGACATTTACTGGGCGTGTACTTTATTAATCATTGGGGCAGACAGTGGCTGCATTTCTACTTCAGGACAAACATTAACAAATCATTAACCAAATGCCTCTGCTGTTCTAGCAGGCCAACTGCACATTTACCATTTGAAATAGGTCGCAGTTGGGACAATACTGTACTTTATTTAGTCATAAAATCTTTGTTTTTCTGGAGTAATTCACTTCTCTCCCACCTCAAAAACAAACCACCAAAATAACCCAAAAAAACAACACCCATACATATATGGGTAGCATCCACTGAGCCCCCTTTTTGTTGGAATACTGTTAGCAATTGACAGTGCAGGTTTTGTAAGATAAAAGGCAGACTGCAGCCTCTGCTCCTATATTTGGCAGTGAGAAAACATGTGTTGATGAATTGTTCACTCTTCACTCCAACGTGAAGCTGCAGAACTTTAATTAATTTGCAAACTGGATACCATCAGAATAGGCCTGAATAAAGACTGGGAGTGGTTGGGTCATTACAAAACCTAAACTTAATTGCCCCAATACTAATTTCTCCCTACTGTTATTCACACCTTCTTGTCAACTGTCTGTAATGGGCCACTCTCTTACCACTTCAAAAGTTATTTTTCCTCCCTTAGTATCCTGCTGTTAATTGATTTATCTCGTTAGACTGACCTCACATTTTGTAAAGCAACCCCCATCCTTTCATGTATTTATACCTGCTCCTGTATTTTTCACTTAATTCATCTGATGAAGTGGGTTCTAGCCCACGAAAGCTTATGCCCAAATACATTTGTTAGTCTCTAAGGTGCAACAAGGACTCCTCATTGTGTTCACTCTTTTTCTTTCTTCTTCCTCCTACAATTTTTTTGTCTAGTTTCTGTCCTTAAAATCAGATTTTATACCAGCTTGGGGTATAGCAACTTGAACTAAATTTGGCACCTACCACAGCGGGGAACACATAAGAAGTTGTCTTGGCTCAGCTCTGAGCTCTGCAGGGAAGCCAAAGCCAAAGCCAAACAAAAAGGTTTTGGAAGAGACATGGAAAGGAAGCAACACGTTGCTGTTCTCTCTTTTTCAATTGGGATGGCTTAAAAGTTTAATTGAAGACTAGGACTACATAAAAATACACTTTTCTTTTGGATTCTTTTCTGCTGTCTCCTGATCTAACATGTCTTATAGCTAGTTTAATTTTCTGGTTCTCATGCTCTAGCACAATGCAGCAACATTCACATTACAAACTGTCCACATGCCTTCTACATCAGTTGGTTTTCTGTGCGTTTACAACCCCCCTCAGTTAGTCATATGACATTGTTTGGAGAGGGTAGCTGCAGTCACACCACATCCCCCAGGCCCAAGACCTTGGACAAAAGTCAGTATCTCCAACTGTCTTTGCCTCTTAGGGTATGGCTATACATGCAGCTGTACAGCGCTGTGAGTTAAACCCGCCTTCATACAGCTGAGTAGGGAAAGCGCTGTAGTCTGTTCACACTGACAGCTGCCAGCGCACTAGCATGGCCACATTTGCTGCATTTGCAGCTGCATTGGGAGCAGTGCATTATGGGCAGCTATCCCAGCATTCGTGTGGCTGCAACATGCTTTTCAAAAGGGGAGGAGGATTGGTGGAGTGTGACAGGGAGTGTGGGGGGAGAGAGAATGCTTTTTGGGGTGCTGAGAGTGTGTCAGCACCCTGCCTTGCAAGTTCCGACCTCCCTGCTTCTCATTCACTCACTCAAAACAAACAGCAAAATGTTTGCTTTTTCTCTCTGGTAGGGAGCTTTGAAACGGCACTTCCGCATTCCTGGAGCTAATCACAACAATGAGAAGAGTGGCCACTTGATAAGGGGATTATCACAGCGCAGCAAGTTAACGCCTCGTTCACACTGACACCCGGGAGTTGTAGCCACTGCACTGCATCTCTTATTCCTCTTGGGGAGGTGGAGTACCTGCAGCGCTGTGGCCAGGGAGATACAGCGCTGTACATGCCTTGCCAGTGTGGACGGGGAATGAGGTACAGCACTCTGGGCAGCTTTATTGCGCTGTAACTCGCAAGTGCAGCCTAGGCCTTAGAGTGCAGTTTCTCTTGTGCGCCAGTCAGTAAACCTCAGAGAAAAGATAATGTCTTCAGTTTGGATTCAATTAAATATTTTTATATATTTTCTTTTTTAGACAAGTACAAAAATAAATGAGCATACCAGAATTACAAAAAAAATCTTTGCTTCACCCAACAAATTTTGGTTGCTAAGCACCAAAGTACTTTACTATTTATGTAATTTACAAAACCCCAAGCAAATTAACAGTTAACTAAGCTTTTACAATGCCAATAGTAAACAAACATCCTTATCACTTATATAAAAATTAGAATTTCATCACATCAACTTTTCAATGGACTGTTGGGTTTTTATATGCATTTGTTATCTCAATTTCTGTACCTAGATTTTTTTTTTTTAAAGAATTTTTAAATGTACTTATTGGTAATAACTCCCATTTATCAAACAGAATGTTTTGTTAAGTATTTATAATTACTACTTCATGATAATGTTGTATACACAATTTTCCTATTAAATTACATTACACTATCAAATTATAATATATGTATGTGGACTTGCATTTGAGGCTGATCGATGGGTCACTCATATGCATATATATATATAAAGTTTTATTTCTTTTTCAAAACAGTTTTGTAATCATGGCTGTGTAACTGATTTCATAGATTCCAAGACCAGAAAGGACCATTATGATAACCTAGATCAGTAACTAATGGCGATCCAGTTGAAGAAAATTGTTGATGCCTGCGACCCAGTGGAGCTGGGGATGAGGGGTTTGGGATGTGGGAGGAGCCCAGGGCTGGGGCAGAGGGTTGGGGTGCAGGGGTGAGGGCTGCGGGGACAGGAATGAGGGGTTCAGGGTCTGGGAGGGGGCTCTGGGCTGGGGCAACGGGGTGGGGTGCGGGAGGGGGATCAGGGATCTGGGATGAGGCCAGGGATGAGGGGTTTGGGGTGCAGGAGAGGGCTCTGGGTTTGGGGGGGCTCAGGGCTGGAGCAGGGGGTTGGGGCACAGGCTTACCTCCAGCACCTCCCAGTCAGTGGCAGAGTCGGGGTGCAGAGGCAGGCTTCCTGCCTGTCCTGGCACCGCAGACCGTGCTGCACCCCGGAAGTGGCCAGCAGCAGGTCGGGCTCCTAGGCGGAGACGCACAAGCGGCTCCACGCGGCTCTCATCCACAAGCACGGCCCCCCCAACTCTCATTGGCCGGGAACCAGCCAATGGACGTGCGCAGCTGGTGCTTGGGAGGAGGCAGCACGCGGAGCCCTGCGGCCCCCCCCAGGATCCGGAACTGCTGCTGGCTGCTTCTGGGGCACAGCACAGTGTCGGAACAGATAGGGACTAGCCTGCCTTAGCCAGGCAGCACTGCCGACAGGACTTTTAATGGTCCGGTCGGCGGTGCTGACCAGAGCTGCCACAACCCAGTGCCTTACCGTGACCCGCAGTTTAAAAACCACTGATCTAGATCTTCTCTATAATGGGCCACAAAACTTCCCCAAAATAACCCTAGAGCATATCTCTTAGAAAAACATCCACAAAAAAATTTGACTGCTCCTCTTTCCGTCCTGCTCTCTGTGCAGTAGGACACCCAAGAGTGAATTTACCAGACGCTGGTGGATCCATGCTCATCAATGTGTGCGCTATCTGGTCACTCGGAGGTATGGAATAACTGTTGAGATTTTCCCAGAATTAACTGATATAAACAAAATTAGGTAGTATGGTGGGTATAGCCTGCAAACGGTTCAACCACAGAAAGACTGCAGAGTGACATACCGTATATACTCGTTCATTAACCCATTCGTTTATAAGCCGACGCCCCAAGATGGATAGGTAAAAATGGCAAAAACTGTATGATGCTTTCATAAGCTGACCCTATATTTCAGAATTTGGCAAACTTTGGCTCCCGGTCCGTCAGGATAAACTGCTGGCAAGTCGGGATGTTTTGTTTACCTGGAGCATCCACAGGCATGGAGCCCCTCAGCTCCCAGTGGCCACGGTTTGTGCTCCCAGCCACTGGGAGCTGAGGGGCTCCATGCCTGCGAACGCTCCAAGTAAACAAAACTACAGTGTATTAGATATTCAATTCAATAGAGCTTAAAATCGTCAAATTTTGGTGTAGACCCGTTGATAAGCCGATCCCCGCTCTTTAATGCTTCACTTTTTTACCAAAAAAATTCACCTTATGAACGAGTATATACGGTACCAAAAAGAAAGAAAGATTGAGTTAATCTTTTATATAAGAGGTTACAAACTGATTGCAAAACCATAGTTGTGACTATATTTGTAACATTGACAGTATGTGTATTCTGGTAGATGTTTGGCTATAATGTCTCCAGAAACGTGGCACAGCTTTCATTCCCCTATCAAAAATCAGTTGAATCATTTACATTTTTAAAGGAGATATAAGTAGTACAATATAAGGACCCGAAGAGAATATTTTTGGAAGCACAATAGGTAGGGGTTTATTCTAAAATGCGCTTAAAATAAATTCCTGATTTTTCTCTAGAACTTGGTGGCCAAATTTCACACAGGTTTAGCTTTTATGTCCTCTGAATTTTCAATGTCGTTTTTGCTTTGTTTCTCTTAATAAACTTTAAATTTTTGAATAAAAGCCTTTGAATCTGGGCTCTGGTCGAAAATTTTCCTTCTCAGTCCTACTTTTTGTTGTTGACTGGTATCTTTTAAAAGAGATACATCAGACTTAGTAAAGAGACAAACCGTAAGGGATCTGGGGCAAATGTTGGATATAGGGTCAACTGTAGACATTATTTGTATTATAATGGAGAGCCTGTGTATGACTGATGGAGGCTGGAGGCAAAAGTAATCAGAATGATGGGGGCCAGGTGCACAGAAGCCTGATTGATTAACTGGGGGCCACAAGCACTAGAGCCCAATTGGTTGATTATCAGGCAATAACCCTTTAAAATGTGGTATGCTACGAAAAAATATTTGTAAAATGGTATATTAGGGTACCTTCCCTCCCTCAATTATGCCCACTTCAGTTTAAGTACAAAGACACTTTTTTTTTTTTTAAACAGCCAACTTTGCAAATTGAGTCCATGATCTGAATGTTAACCCATGTTCTTTCTGGCTAATCCCCAATAAAGATTCTGCAAGTGGAACTTAATTAACAATTCTGTTAATGTGTAAGCTAGAAACAATCTAGCCATTCACCCATTACTGTATTAGCTCTGGAAAGCTAACAGGAGTAAAAAGCAGTAAGTATTATCAACAGAAGAAACTGTGTGATTCAGAATATACAATGAGAACAGATCTGTTGAGTAAAAGTTAACTTCTTAAAATAAACTTTTCTGACTACTTATCTTTATTTATAAAATGTCAGTTTAATCTGCACAAGTTTTCAGTTTGTCATGCAGGTACATCATCACATCTTCCTTCTGAAGCAGTCTGAGTGGCTGCTGACAGATTTATTCATTTGGACCATCAAAAAACAACCAAAAACAGGGCTGTCAGGCAATTATTCAAGGGTGCTATCAACCCCATGAAATAAGATGATATAACAAAAGTGATCACTAATGGCAAAGACAACTCCCCAGAGAAAATGTGTTATGTGCAACAGTGGTTCTCAACTGGGGGGACAGGGCCTCCTGAGGGCCGCGAGCAGGTTTCAGGGCGGCCGCCAAAGAAGGTCAGTGTTAGACTTGCTGGGGCCCAGGCCAGAAAACTGAAGCCCTGCTACATTGGGCTGAAGCCCAGGGCTCCCAGCCCTGCCACCTGCGGCTGAAGCCGAAGCCTGAGCAACTTAGCTTTGCGGGGACCCCTGTAGCATGGAGCCCTGGGCAACTGTCCTGCCTGATACCCCTTAGGTCAGTGAATTCCATATGTTTCTCCTAAACCATCTCTATGGGTACCCTTTGGGTATCCTTTCTCCAAAATTCTTTCACCATCCTTCACATCATCCAGATTTGAAACCTCAATTTTATATTAGACTTCTAACTCCTTTCCCCACCCTGCATTCAGGTGGTCACCAAATCCTGTCTGTGTTTTCCTTAAACTTTTTCTCCATTCCAAATCCTTGCTCACACATGTCATCTGTCATTTCAAGTACTAACAGTCTCCTCATCTTTGGCCTGCCAGCATCTCCTCTTGCCCAAGCCCAGCCTGTATAAAATACTGCTGCTAAAATAAATCTTCCCCTTCCACTGCTTTGAAACAACACACTTCTCTTCAGTTCCTACAATTGGCTTCCTCTTGCTCTCGACAGTAAGTTTCATTCCCACTTTTAAGATTCTGTGTAAATCCATCCCTGCCTATGTGTCAGCTTTTACTTTGTCCTACTGCCTTTGTCCTAACTTGTCATTGCCTACTTGGAACCAATTTTGTAGCCCTCTCCTATAACACCAGATTAGTAAGACACTGGAAACACTGTAAAGGATACAGCAAAAATACAGAATTTAGTAATATTAGATACAACAGCAATGTAGAGCATGTGCCCTATAAAGTCCTTCTCGTAGATTGCCTAGGGCAACCCTGAAAACATTAGCAAAATATGTATTTTAAAATTTTGGAATAGAACCTTAAGAGAAAGATTCTGTTAATGGGGAGGCTCTATGCTTCTGTGGAGATAAAGCGTTAGTTAGTGGTTAGAGCAAGAAACTGACATCAAGACTCCTGGATTAGAATACAGTAGAACTTCAGAGTTACGAACTGATCGGCCAACCACACACCTCATCTGGAACCAGAAGTACGCAATCAGGCAGCAGCAGAGACAAAAAAAGGAAAATACAGTACAGTAATGTGTTAAATGTAAACTACTAAAAAAAATAAAGGGAAAGTTTAAAAAAAGATTTTACAAGATAAGGAAACTGTTTCTGTACTTACTTCATTTAAATTAAGACGGTTAAAAGCAGCATTTTTCTTCTGCATAGTAACGTTTCAAAGCTGTATTAAGTCAATGTTCAGTTGTAAACTTTTGAAAGAACAACCATAATGTTTTGTTCAGAGTTACAAACAACTTCCATTCCTGAGGTGTTTGTAACTGAGATTCTACTGTAGATGCTTGAGAGTCAATTCCCTTTGTAAAGTATTTTGAAATCCCCAAATGACAGATGCTGTATTATTGCAAAATATTGTTATGGATTAGGCATAATCACTGCCCTTCAGTTAAAGACAGTTGTAAGCAACCATTAAGCATCTTTATGGAACAAGATAACAAACAATAGCAGCCTCCACCAAAAACACAGGTACATGTCACCACCCAAAACAAAGGCACAGGCAAGTTGTGTGTGCATTGAGGGGTTTTGCTGGTTATTGTTTTGTGCGGATTTGTTTGTCTGTGACAGATAGACAAACACCAGAGAAGAAGTCAGAGAAGGAGCAGAAAGCCAAGAGCACTGCAAAAGGACTGGGAGCATGGCCCTTAGAAAAAACCAAGAGAGAAAGCTTTCTCAGCTCAGTGCTGGCTGAAAGAAGTTTAGAACTGTAAGCAAAACACAATACGAAGTTTCGATTCCTACTGTACTCAGGGAAACAAGAACTTCGCACATTCTTTGTAAGTAGAAGAAATACTTGACTTCATCACCCATTTCTCCTCCTAACTGGAACAACCCGCAAGACCCCAAATTGTTGGTTAACCACTCAGGTTGACGGAGGTAACAACATGTTACAATCTATTGATTTTATTGGTTCTCCTAATCTTTACTAGTCAAACAATGTGTGAAATACAATTTCTATGCAAAATCCTTTATTTTCTAAATGTTTGTGTTAATATTAAGTAATTTGAACAATTACATGTTGTTATAAAAGGTCAGAATTCTCTGCAGGGAATGCCATTT
The DNA here is from genome assembly GCF_013100865.1 of Trachemys scripta elegans. Classification (NCBI taxonomy): domain Eukaryota; kingdom Metazoa; phylum Chordata; order Testudines; family Emydidae; genus Trachemys; species Trachemys scripta. The sequence continues at coordinate 130,787,545 of NC_048300.1, read as the reverse complement.
CAATCTGGAATTTATTAAAAAGCAACAGAGGGTCCGGTGGCACCTTTAAGACTAACAGAAGTATTGGGAGCATAAGCTTTCGTGGGTAAGAACCTCACTTCTTCAGATGCAAGTGAGGTTCTTACCCATGAAAGCTTATGCTCCCAATACTTCTGTTAGTTTTAAAGGTGCCACAGGACCCTCTGTTGCTTTTTTCAGATTCAGACTAACACGGCTACCCCTCTGATACTGGAATTTATTGTTTCCCTTAGTCAGACAGAATAGATGTACTCCAGAAACTTTATACACACAGCATTCAAGAGAAAATAAGTCACTGCTGCACGATAATAATTTTCATCCAGTCTTCACACCAGGTAAGATTATATTTAGTTACATTCCTTTGGACTATTTTAGCCCCTTCTTTGGAGTTTACCTATACACAGTCATTTTCTGGCCTCTGACCGACCTCCCATATCAGTGATCAATTTATCTATTTAATTCACTTAATCTTTCAAAGTCAGTTTACCAGTCCTTCAAGTCATTTTTGATGTACAAGGGGAAAACAGGTCATATGAGTGCAACATGAGTCACTGACCCATCAGAACACCACGCAAAAGAAAAAAATTTAATATTGTTGTTTTGAGAGCAGTAAAGTGAAGGATCTGGAGTGACAGCATACAACAAATCACAGAAATTAGAGTCTGAAAAGATATGAGGTCATCTAGTTCATCCCCATGCCAGGACAGGATTGCTCCCTACAGTGTATTTCCTAGATATGAGCTTGAGGGATGATGCTATCGCAAGAAAAGTGAATACTATATATACTAGTATGTACATATGGGGGGGTTGGAGGGAGGAAACATTTTTTTTTAAGGCCAGAGAAGTAATAACTCCTCTTTACACCAGTCTTGCTAATACCACACTTGGGAGCACTATGCAGGGTTTTGTTCTGCTCGCTATAAAAAACCCCTACCAACACTGATAAATTACAAGGAATATATAGATGACAAAAGGAATGGAGGGCATGACCTATGAAGAAAGATTAATGGAACTTAATATGTACACCTTAGATAAAAGATGGCAAAGGGGAAATCTGTTAATTATCATTACACATGGATGCACAGAGGGGACACTAAATCCTTCCATACTAAATTCCTACCACAGATTAGCATCACCTAATGTTAATTACAGATTCCAGGAACATCTAAATGTAACATATTGAAATAAAAAACGGTATATAACAGATTCATACTAAATACTTCAAAGTCAGACATCATTTGTGTAATTTCATATACTGTGTTCCAGCATAAAAAGACAGCTGTTTCACACATCCTAAAAACTATTTTAACATTCAATATTATGACAATCTTAACTATTTAAAATCCTAAATGTAACGTAACAAGAACTATTCAGAAGTGTGTGGGTTACTACTTGTAGTGTCAAACTGTTCAGAATGTATAACTTCTATCACATCCCTCTTTTCAAACCTCTGTATTGGTTGACTCTCTCCTCCCATTAAGGCGAGAGTTGACATTAAATATGTTTTAACACTCAAGTATAGATAGGACAAGTTGTATTTTAACATGTATTATCTGGTCAAGGTGAACCCAAGCCTGTTTCCCAATGTTAACCTCAACCACCTAATGTGTAAAATACAACTTGCCCTGTCTACACTAGGATAAAAGCTTTTTAGGCTATCCTCAACAAGACCTAAAAGGCTATCTATACACCACCACCCTTCATTTTTGAATATCCTCCCAGTCACTGCAAACCAAAATCTCGATCTCACACACACACCTCACCACATCTGGTTCAATACTTCTTTTAACTGGTAACCCTAGCACAATTATGTCCTCACCTTTTCTTCCAGTTATTGCATTGCTTTTCTTTAATAGTTAATTTGTGAATTAATGTTTTGGATATTTTTACCTGTTGCTCAGTAGCATTGTATTTGCACGGTTCATGGATTGTTAGCTCTCAGGGGCAGACTCCCTGCTCTTGGGAACTGTCCATTCAGCAACATGTAGACCAACAGACCTTTAAATAAGAAATAATAATTCACATCAAGTGAAGTACACAACTATATAAAAGTGACTTGGCTATTTTTAAAAACCTATATATAGTCAACTAACCACCTACACTGGATAAATCCTTTTTTATATTAATTACATTAGCAAAAAGCAAATACTTCAAAATATACAGCAGTGGTCCCCAAACTGTGGGGCATGCCCCCTAGGGAGGCACGGAGGAAAGCTTGGAAGGGCATGGCAGGGCCCGGGCTAGCCCCCACGGGGGACGGGGAGGGAGTGCCACCCAGCCCCACCCCCAGTTCCGGTCTCAGCCCCAACACAGCTCCACTCCCAGGCCTGACTCTGGACGCAGCCCCAGCTGCAGGTCCGGCCTCGACCACAGCCCAATTCCTGGCCACAGCCCCGAGCAGGGGGCAGGGACACGGATAGATTCCATTACAGGTAAGGGGGGCCATGACATAAAAATCTGGAAGCCCACTGATCTACAGTCTTTTTACAGCCATTAAAAAATGTGAAGCTTCCAAATTCTACACATTGCTAAGAATATGTACAATCTTGTATCACTTTTACTGTCAAATTCATCTTCCGCCTAACCTCCCCTCCCTCTGTTGTGTTCCATACCCCCTTGTCCCATCTTAGCTTACAAGCTCTTTGGAGCAGAGACTGTTTTTCACTGCCTGTTTGTACCCCTGAACAGTGTGGGTTTAGCTGGGGCCTCCGGGCATCAGTGTTATATAAAAAACAAAAACAAAACTCAGAGCAATCAGGTTAACCATTTTGCTACTGCCCACAGCTGTTGTGTGAAGATATATGAAATTCTAGCATTCACTGGAACACTAGTAACACAATGTGCATTTTGCCATATGTTAGTTCTCCATGGAGTCTGTTATGGAATGGTGATCTACTTTCATTAACAGCATGAAACATACACATGCCTGCTAAAATGATGCATCACATCAGGAGAAGAAAGCACATTAGGTTTGACTATGTACTGTGCTGGTAATGCAAGGATTAGCTTTCCCTAAGAAAAAGATGGCGTTACTGAGATGAGCACTGTCACTGGTGTGTGTGGATAAATATGGCAGGCGGATAGAGCTTGGGTAGGTCCGGGTTCAGCAATGGTAGGTACAGATGGATTTTTGCAAATGAAAAGAACTTGGGTGGGTAGGTAGGTGTTCAGCACTGGGATGTGCAGTGACTGGAAATGTTTGGTGACTGGAAAGAGCCAGGGTGGGGTAGATGTTCAGCAGTAGGGGAGTGGGAGGGGCAGCTGGGTTTGGCAGCTGGAAAGAGCCTGGGGGAGTAGATGTTTAGTACTGGGAAGGGCAGATGGTTTTGGTGGCTTGAAGGAGTGGGAAGAGAAGGTGTTCAACACTTGGGGTGGGGGAGGTGGGTTTGGAAGCTGGAAGGATCCTGGGGCCAGGGTAGGAGTTTGGCACTGGAAGGGGCAGGCGGATTTGGCAACTGGAAGGACCCAGGAGGCAGGGTAAGAGTTTGGAGTTTGGCACTGGGAGGGACAGGCAGGGTTGCCAAATCTCCAGGAACTAAAGATTAATTTTTAATTAAAGATTATGTCATGTAATGAAATCTCCAGGAATTCATCCAACCAAAGTTGGCAACCCTAGTTCAGCAGCTGGAAGGAAGGGGCGGGGAAGAGAGATAGGTGGGTCGAGCAACTGAAAGGAGCATGGGTGTGGGGGGCAGGTAGGAGTTTGGCACTGGGAGTAGGCGGGTTTGACAGCTGAGATAGCCAGCGCATGGTGTGCGGGGGGAGGGTGGACCCATCACTGATGGACGTCGGGCAGGGGTCAGCGTGGCAGGGCCTGTTCCGGAGCAAGGGGCACAGCCAGGCTGAAGATACCGGACTCATCGCTGGCAAAGCGAAGGGCCAGGCCGGGCCCATCGCAGGCAACCTCAGGACGGAGTCCTGGTGGTGTCAGTGGGCCGGGCGGGGCAGGGCTAAGCCAGGGGGCGCGGGGCCCCGGCTGGCAGAGGCCGAGCGTGGCACTGACTACGGGGCCCGGGCACAGGGAGGGCAGGGCCCCGAACAGACACACAACGGCCGGGACCGGCAGCCGAGCAGGCCGCGCCCGAGCCCTCCGCCCCTGCCTGAGAAGAGAAGTCACCGTACCCGTCCGCAGGGCGGAGCGGCCTGCGCCGCGCGCTGACACCAGCCACACGAGCGTCCCGGGCCGCTGGGGCGAGGCAACCGCAGGGCGAAGGCGGGGCTCCCACCGGGCAGAAGGCGCCGCGGGACACCAGTGAGCCCGCTCTAGCAGGGTGGGGAGGGGCGGGGAGAGCGTGGTGGGCGGGGCCATGACATGATACCAGTACGTTCTGCGTGGTGGGAAGGGGGGATCCAAAGGGCGTGGCCAGAGCGGGGGGGGGCACTCGGCTGTTGTTTAGGTGGCGTGGGCGGGGCTCTCTAGCCGAGTGGGTACGACCCGCCGCCCGCTCTCATGGAGAATTCTGCTGCCGCTGCGGATGGAAAGAGGGGCGCGACGGAAGCCGACGAGGAACAACCCCGGCCCACCCCAGGACGGGCGGGAGCTCTACTCAAGGTGGGGCAGCCGCGTTCCCGTAGGGAGGGGTGGCCCGTTGATTGGTTGCCCACGCCAGTGGTGACGTGGGGTCGCTCAAGCTTGTTCTCTGTTTTCGTGCCGAGCCGGAGCAGCGGGCGGGGCGTGTGAGGCTCTTGCCCCCACCCCTCGCGGCGCTCAGCGACCTGCCCCGGCCCCAACACGTCCCGTTATTTGCTATTGGGGCTGGGTCACGTGCTCCTGGTTTTCTCTGCCCCGCGGTGAGGCGGAAGCTCTTGGGAGCAGGCGGGACTCTGGTGGGGTGACCTGACTCCGGGGCCGAGCGTCCAGGGAAGACCCAAACCCTGCGAGATCAGTGACACGGTTAGGGAGTCAAGTATCCGGGGTAGCCGTGTTAGTCTGTATCTACAAAAACAACAAGGAGTCTGGTGGCACTTTAAAGACTAGCAGATTTATTTGGGCATAAGCTTTGGTGGGTAAAAACCTCACTTCTTCAGATGCATAGAGTGAAAGTTACAGATGCAGGCATTATATACTGACACATGGAGAGCAGGGAGTTACTTTGCAAGTGGAGAACCAGTGTTGACAGGGCCAATTCAATCAGGGTGGATGTAGTCCACTCCCAATAATAGATGAGGAGGTGTCAATTCCAGGAGAGGAAAAGCTGCTTCTGTAATGAGCCAGCCACTCCCAGTCCCTATTCAAACCCAGATTAATGGTGTTAAATTTGCAAATGAATGTTAGTTTTGCTGTTTCTCTTTGAAGTCTGTTTCTGAAGTTTTTTTGTTCAATGATAGTGACTTTTAAATCTGTAATAGAATGACCAGGGAGATTGAAGTGTTCACTTACTGGCTTATGTATGTTACCATTCCTGATGTATGATTTGTGTCCATTTATTCTTTTACGGAGGGACTGGCCGGTTTGGCCAATGTACATGGCAGAGGGGCATTGCTGGCACATGATGGCATATATCACATTAGTGGATATGCAGGTGAATGAGCCCTTGATGGTGTGGCTGAGGTTTTAGGGAGGTTTGCAACAGGGTGAACTGTCAGGACCCTGCGAGTCTCCAGCAGCCCCAGCGTGGTTTCCCAAATCTCGTCAAAGCGGGATTCATTGGGCGCGAGCGGCTCAAAGGCTCTCCTGGGCCTGTTTTATCTTGCTGCTTAGTGGCCCCGGGGGTGATAAGGCCCGCCCTGATTTGAACTCATGAAGATGAGTAAATGCACCAATGACTGGATGTGCCTCTCTTGGGTCTTAGTCTGACAGTTGCATAATAAATGTCATGGTTTGCTTTCCCTCTGCTTGAATTTGGTAGCATGCCAAGCATGTGTGTCTTTTCCTTCTGAACTGCTGTTGCTAATTCTAAGTTGTGAAGGAGAGATCATAGAAATTACCATGTGGGATCAGGCCAGTGACCATTTAGACCAATATCTAGTTTCCAACAGTGGCCATTTGATACTTGAGAGGAAGGTATCTGAAAGCCTGCAGTTATGGGACAACTTGCCCGCAGGGAAGTATCCTCCTGACTCCTATTGTAGATTGGCTTGTACAGCGAAGCTTGGGAGTCTACATTCTAAAAAAAAAATTAAAACATCTTTACTATTATAACTGGCTATACTTGTTATCCATTTAACTGATCAGTCCTTTTTTGAATGTGAACAAGCATGTTCATTTCATATGTAAGTGACTAGCACAAATGGACAACTGAAAATCATGTGAAGAAATGTAATGCAAAGGTGTAGAAACAAGCAGTTGCCCAATTACTTTGAGGTCAGACATGTTAGAAAAGAGACTGATAACCTTAATTTTATTTATTTGCTTGTCTGCAAACGCACCAGCACATTACACAACTTAAAACAACCAAATAAAAGCAATATACAATCATATTTATATCACAGCACCATATAAAATATTTTAAAACATAAGATTTTTAAATCTGAATTAAAAGGTGCTGCTACATCTGCAGTTCTGCCTATTTAGGAGGAACATGAAGATATCCTATAGTCTTGGGATTGCAGCAGCAAAAATACAATATGCCCTCTTGCATGGTCAAAAAACCCATCCATCAGCCCCATCCCTGTGCAGTTTAGCTGTTGAAATGATACCCTGGGAGCCAGAAGCTCCGTGAGACACCTGGGTCCCAATCCATTTTTAAAATTTAAAGCCAACATTTGAACACATTCTGGGTCCAAATAGGCAAGTGATGTGAATACAGAAGCTTCTTGGCACTCTCCTCTCACTCCTTCCTGTTCCTCCGAATAATCAAGTTGCCATATTCTGCTGTAGCATCTAATCAACCTACTTTTATAGCCTACAGTATACTGTAGTATTGTATTAGTGTATAAGAGAAACAGTTTAATATTCTGAAGATGATCATAAGCAGCTGTGACTACCTGCAAATCCTGTGTAATATCAGTTCTGATTAGTGTCTAGACTGTGACCTGCATGAGTCACCTGAAGTGATACTATGAGAGGCCTAGTGAAATACTGCTCTCATATTTTCTACACAAACCAATCAACATTATTTTAATCTTGCTGAGATTCAGTTTTAGTTAATTCCTAGGTAGATCTGGACTTCTGTGAGGCATATTTTGAGACCCCTGAAATCATCCTCAGAGGGAAAGGTACAGCACTGACTGCACTGGGCTCTTTGTGGCCATAGCAGTTTACAGGATTGAGACCTAAGAAATTATGGTAGAATATATGAAGTTGGGTGTCATTGCTCTAAAACTGATTTCTGAGCCAATATCTATTACCATGCTTTTGACTGGTAACATGTAAAAACTGAAAACATTTGGAGCAAACACCACTTAGTGGGACCTAGCAAGAAGCAAGCAGCCACCTATCAGCACCCACTGGAACATCTGCACACATTATGATCAAG